>NC_140014.1:15814286-15929286 GCF_964263955.1 Coregonus lavaretus
AATAATGTTATTTTACGTTCTGGGCATTTTTTTCCAGTCCCACAATAAACGCAACAAAGTGCTTATGCAAAGCCCTCACTGTCACAAACGTATTCCAGTGTCTGCCTGCCAGCTAGCCAGTGTGTGTGTGTAAGCTACCTGCCCCTCCTTCTAAAGCATGCATAGTCTACTGTAGCTACTGACGTTACAGTCGTGATTCAGAAATTAGGGAGAGACATTTTTAATTAGAGAACAACGGATTAACTTTTTCAGTGCTAGTTAAGGATACTATAGTTATCACGTTTCACATTGGATTTATTAACAACAAAAAAGTAAAACGTGTTTTTATTTTAATTCTGGTGCCGCTCTGCACACAAAAGCTTGTTAGCTAGCTAGCTTGTTAGCTATCTCTGGTCTAGCTCTCGAAAACTGAAATGGAACTGAGAGTCATGATCAAGGGCTAGCTCTGGTCCAACGTTAGTTAAGTCAACTCTTTGAAGTTCAAAGACATTCAAAGTTCCTTCATGGAAGTCGCTCCTCCGTAGGTATAATGATGTGGGCCTAATTCAGATAATGCAAGTCATAACAACAAGATGCCAAGCGCGTCATGCCTAGCTCTTTCCTCACCCACAAAATTTCAGTCACACCCTACACTACACTATAGGGGCGGCAGGTAGCCTAGCGGTTAGGAGCGTTGTTCCAGTAACTAAATCTGTCATTAAAAAGTTATTCATACAATATGTCATCACTATTGTGTTGATTGATTAATTCCAGTCAATAATTTCGGATTAAAAAGGCCTAGGTATCCACCCAAAGTTGAATATAAGCCAAATTTGATCACATTCATATTTTCTCAGAACACAAATAAATAGGCCTACATTAGGCTATAAATACATATCTTAGGCTATAAATACATGATGTTACCGCTTCATTTCCCCTGACCAGGCCCAGATGGGATCAAAAGGGATCTAAGCTACCTGCAGCTGTGGTTGTTATAGGCTGCAGTTGATCAGACTGAAGCACAGATTAATTGTGCACGAGTTGACAAATCATGAGGCAATTCAATGTATACATTTTTTTTGGGTGGCGTGTATGGGCTTCCATATAAAACAGCTCGTCGCTTGTGGCAACTCCCCATACTGTATAGATATTATACCCACATTTCCAGTCGCAATTAGCTTTTACCACATGTAGGCCAAATGATTTGCATGATATTGATAAAAATTAAGCCTGATGAAGTAATGTTGTAATAGGCCTACTGTACTTTTATATTTGTATGAGAGGGGTAGTAGGCCTAATTGTTCATTTTTAATAGGCAAACGTTACTTGATGAAGACATGCTGTTAGCTACTCTGTGCTTTTGTCTTGAAGCTAAAATGTAGTGTAGCCTTCAAACGAGAAAATAAACCCTTTATTTTCTGCACATCCTTGTGAATTGTTGCATTATTCAAGAGTGTAATGCGGTTTGGTTCCATTTTTAAAATGTGTAATACGGTTAAGATGAAAAGTCGCTTGCACAGTTGAAGCATGCTGGCTAGTGCCTATCCTGGGATATTTTATAGGGATAGTTATGGTAAATGTCCGTTGCCTAGCACCAAACCCACATGTGAATTGAAAAGTTAATGTACAAATTATGTCAATTGAAATGTCGGCACGCTGCCGCTCCTTTAACTTTTGTCAATGAGAAAAGCCCCTAACAAGAGAGCAGGATGACATGTCCTTTCAGCTGTTAGGGTCACACAGAGATTCCCCTCCCCCCGACAGCAAGCCATGACACCCACCATCTCCGATTTGTTCTGTAGTTAGAAACAGATAAAATAAGCATTCCAGAAACATTATTTTGTTGAAATATATAATTTGATCTCTGAGAAATTAAGCAAATTGATTGCACCCAAATTGGCCATTTTAATTTATAGAATTCATATAATATTCAATAATTATAGTACCTAAAATCCGATTTGGACCAAACTTTTTTCTAACAATGAGTAAGACATGAGGAATCCAAAGAAGTGGTCAGCCCACACCCCACGCCAATCCCACCCCAACAACGAGTATATAGTATCAGTTCTCTATATTAGTATGGAGCTGCGGCTTAGGGTATTGTTTCTTCATCCTATGTAATGTATTCTGAATGAATTTGGTGCTGTTCTTTTCCACTGTTCAGAGAAATTAGTCTGTAAAGTTGTTGGGTTTATGTCCCATCCTACATCCTGATATTACCAGCTTCTGACCACTAGATTGTGCTGTTCCTGCTATTAGGTGATTATTTAAAAAAAATTGAAGTGAATGTAGGGAAGCAGAACCGTTAATACACCCCCAGGATTCAATCTCCATGACACAGACTCTGTGTAGTGGATACTGTCACTGTCTCAACACTGCTGTCTGTCATTTATCTCTCTCTCTCTCTCTCTCTCTCTCTCTCTCTCTCTCTCTCTCTCTCTCTCTCTCTCTCTCTCTCTCTCTCTCTCTCTCGGCAGGTCTGGCAGGCCCACATACTTTTCTGCTGTGTTCAATACCTTCTCTCCAGCCATCAAACAGTCCTGGATCAGTAACCTGCAGATGGCCAAGCTGGCTCTGGGTATGTCTTAGTCTGGCCTCAGTCACAATCACAGACCCAAAGCTGTTTGTGTTGGATATTCTGTGGTCCCTATTGCTTCTCCCCACTGCCTCTGTCACTTTGTAGTTACATAGAGGACTGTAGTGAGGGTATGCAGAGGGACAGCCTCTCTCTGCCTCACTGCCCTTTTCCACTTGTGATTGTTTTAAACTGCCACTGGCTTCGTGGCTCATGTCCAAACTCAAGGTTTAGTTGCATAGCAATGGGTATTTAAAAATCAGTGTTTACCAAGCAAATATTATTAGTTCAAATTCACTTTTCCAGCCCTGGCTCATTGGACTGTAAAATGGATTGTAAAGTGTTATGTAACATATTTGGAAATGTAATATTTCACGGTTTGAATTTAGGATCAGTGCTCCACACTGGACATAGTGTTCCTCTTAGAAATGAAATTACTCTGGTATGTCTGTGTGTGTGCAACTGTACGTGTGTGTGTGTTCATGTGTGTGCGTTAACAGAGGAGGACAACCTGCAGGGCTGGTTCTTTGCGGAGGATGATGGCAACCAGATCAAGAAGCAGAAACATCCTCTCCTGCTCAGGCAGATGCCTGTGGTCATGTCCAAACTACAGGAGTTCAAGGTGGGCATCACCTCCCCCACACCGCCTCCTCTGTCAGCCATGGGCAGGGTCAATGGCTACTTCAAAAGAGTACCTATCCCATGACCGCATGAATCATTTGTTACAATGCCATGTAGGAAACTAGTACAATCTACATACACGTGTAAAGTGAAGAGTGGTGTAAGTCTGTTTCTCTGTATCTCTGGCAGGTGGAGTGTGCGGTCCATAACCCCGAGCCCCACGTCAACAAAGAGAGCACAGCAGACACACCTGCACTCGGACACGGCTGTGTGTGGGTGAGTAGGACACCTGGCTTTTTATCATTTGATGGCATTTTACTTGAACCCTTGGTAATAAGGCCTAAACAACAATAGACGTCATAGATGTTATAAAACAGATTGTCAATGGACAGCATGGACATCCATGTATGTACATCATTGCATTACAAATGATGCCAAATGAGATCTGTTTTGCTTGTAACCAGTGCCAAATATTGAGATTAGCCATATTACTCATCATCAGCTATAAATCCCTATAAAAAAGCTTTCTTCCACTCCCAGTGAGATTGGAATTAAATATTGAACAGAGGCCCTTTCATTCATGAGCTATAAATATGAACCAGTGGCATGTTTACTGTATGAATCAGTTTATTGAGAGCCTCTTAGCTATGTGTATTTACTTCAGAGGCAGGGATAACACATCCACAGTTCTGTGACTCCCAATGTCTTCCAGTGATGGACTGTTCTCATTACAATGACGGCTCACACTTTTCCATTGTAAATTACTTACTGTTGGCCTGGATTGAGAGGGCCATTCTCTCCCACTCTATGCTCCTATTGGTCAGTCTGCTGTACAAGTTTCTGCTGGAGTGGTTAAAAGCATTGTTTGTTGTTGTCGTGGTTGTTGTTTTCTCACTTTATCAATTGTATCACAACCCCTGATGAGGTCAGAATTGGAAAGATCTGTAGAAAGGATCTTATTTCCTAGCTGGGGCATGGAGTCTTTCCCTGTCAGGTCATGTGGTCATGAAAAACTTGTCGCCCTACTCCTAACTGTTACTACTCCTATCCCTGTTCAGGTTGCGAGCTGCACCAACCAGATGGGTCAGATAGCCATTGTGGCCATGCAGAACTCCAGCCCCAAGGTGACAGAGTGTTTCAATGTGGAGTCTCGGATCCTGTGCATGGCCTATGTACCCATGGAGCAGAGTACCCAGGAGAATGGGGAGGGGAACCCAGAAAATAACCTCTCCTTAGTGGGGAAGGCCAGTGACATCCCTACTGTCTGCCTGGGCATGGAGGAGGGCAGGTATGTGATGTCAACAGATGATGTAGTCATAGCCAACTCTGGGTTCTACTGTAGGCTAAATAAATCTTCTCATCGGTTTTATTGTATTGTATTTTATTTGGAAACACAAATCATGATATCACCTCACAACCTTTCTCTGGCTCTCTGCAGTATCATAGTCTATAAGAGCAGCCAGCGGTCCAAGAAGGTGCGTCTCCAACACTTCTTCACCCTAGACAAGTCCACCGTGACCAGCCTGGTGCACAAGAAGCAGTGTTTATACGCTGGCCTAGTGAGTGGCTCAGTTGCCATCTACTCCAGAGCACAAGGTGAGGCTTGTTCTGAAGGCTGTATGTCTGTCTCTTAACACTAAAACTGCCTTGCCTTTCAGCCTATAAGTACCCGCTAGAGAACGTTGCCGGGCGTCATCTTTAGCATATGCATCAGATGCATACAGTGAGGAAAAAAAGTATTTGATCCCCTGCTGATTTTGTACGTTTGCCCACTGACAAAGAAATGATCAGTCTATAATTTTAATGGTAGATTTATTTGAACAGTGAGAGACAGAATAACAACAACAACAAAAATCCAGAAAAACGCATGTCAAAAATGTTATAAATTGATTTGCATTTTAATGAGGGAAATAAGTATTTGACCCCTCTGCAAAACGTGACATAGTACTTGGTGTAAAACCCTTGTTGGCAATCACAGAGGTCAGACGTTTCTTGTAGTTGGCCACCAGGTTTGCACACATCTCAGGAGGGATTTTGTCCCACTCCTCTTTGCAGATCTTCTCCAACTC
Organism: Coregonus lavaretus; assembly: GCF_964263955.1. NCBI lineage: Eukaryota > Metazoa > Chordata > Actinopteri > Salmoniformes > Salmonidae > Coregonus > Coregonus lavaretus. The sequence goes on from NC_140014.1 coordinate 15,819,531, forward strand.
ATTAAGTTTTTGAGGCTGACGTTTGGCAACTCGAACCTTCAGCTCCCTCCACAGATTTTCTATGGGATTAAGGTCTGGAGACTGGCTAGCCCACTCCAGGACCTTAATGTGCTTCTTCTTGAGCCACTCCTTTGTTGCGTTGGCCGTGTGTTTTGGGTCATTGTCATGCTGGAATACCCATCCACGACCCATTTTCAATGCCCTGGCTGAGGAAAGGAGGTTCTCACCCAAGATTTGACGATACATGGCCCCGTCCATCGTCCCTTTGATGTGGTGAAGTTGTCCTGTCCCCTTAGCAGAAAAACACCCTCAAAGCATAATGTTTCCACCTCCATGTTTGACGGTGGGATGGTGTTCTTGGGGTCATAGGCAGCATTCCTCCTCCTCCAAACACGGCGAGTTGAGTTGATGCCAAAGAGCTCCATTTTGGTCTCGTCTGACCACAACACTTTCACCCAGTTCTCCTCTGAATCATTCAGATGTTCATTGGCAAACTTCAGACAGGCATGTATATATGCTTTCTTGAGCAGGGGGACCTTGCGGGCGCTGCAGGATTTCAGTCCTTCACGGCGTAGTGTGTTACCAATTGTTTTCTTGGTGACTAGCTGCCTTGAGATCATTGACAAGATCCTCCCATGTAGTTCTGGGCTGATTCCTCACCGTTCTCATGATCATTGTAACTCCACGAGGTGAGATCTTGCATGGAGCCCCAGGCCAAGGGAGATTGACAGTTCTTTTGTGTTTCTTCCATTTGCGAATAATCGCACCAACCGTTGTCACCTTCTCACCAAGCTGCTTGGCGATGGTCTTGTAGCCCATTCCAGCCTTGTGTAGGTCTACAATCTTGTCCCTGACATCCTTGGAGAGCTCTTTGGTCTTGGCCATGGTGGAGAGCTTGGAATCTGATTGATTGCTTCTGTGGACAGGTGTCTTTTATACAGGTAACAAGATGAGATGAGGAGCACTCCCTTTAAAAGTGTGCTCCTAATCTCAGCTCGTTACCTGTATAAAAGACACCTGGGAGCCAGAAATCTTTCTGATTGAGAGGGGGTCAAATACTTATTTCCCTCATTAAAATGCAAATCAATTTCAAAAAATTTTGACATGCGTTTTTCTGGATTTTTTTGTTGTTATTCTGTCTCTCACTGTTCAAATAAACCTACCATTACAATTATAGACTGATCATTTCTTTGTCAGTGGACAAACGTACAAAATCAGCAGGGGATCAAATACTTTTTTTCCCTCACTGTATCAACCTGCAAGGTACAGCAAACATAAGCTCCGACACTTGATAAATAGTGCATAAACTACACTATACAGTGCCTTCGTAAAGTATTCAGACCCCTTGACTCTTTCCACATTTTGTTACGTTACAGCCTTATTCTAAAATGGATTAAATAAAAAAATTTCCTCAGCAATCTACACAGAATACCCCATAATGACAAAGCGAAAACAGAAATACCTTATTTACATAAGTATTCAGACCCCTTTCTATAAGACTCAAAATTTTGCTCAGGTGCATCCTGTTTCCATTGATCATCCTTGAGATGTTTATACAACTTGATTGGAGTCCACCTGTGGTAAATTAAATTGATTGGACATGATTTGGAAAGGCACACACCTGTCTATATAAGGTCCCACAGTTGACAGTGCATGTCAGAGCAAAATCCAAGCCATGAGGTCGAAGGAAATGTCCATAGAGCTCCGTGACAGGATTGTGTCGAGGCACAGATCTGGGGAAGGGTACCAAAAAAATTCTGCAGCATTGAAGATCCCCAAGAACACAGTGGCCTCCATCATTCTTAAATGGAAGAAGTTTGGAACCACCAAGACTCTATCTAGAGCTGGCCGCCTGGCCAAACTGAGCAATCGGGGGAGAAGGGCCTTGCTCAGGGAGGTGACCAAGAACCCGATGGTCACTCTGACAGAGCTCTAGAGTTCCTCTGTGGAAATGGGAGAACCTTCCAGAAGTACAACTATCTCTGCAGCACTCCACCAATCTGGCCTTTATGGTAGTGTGGCCAGACTGAAGCCACTCCTCAGTAAAAGGCACATGACAGCCCGCTTGGAGTTTGCCAAAAGGCACCTAAAGAGTCTCAGAAACAAGATTCTCTGGTCTGATGAAACCAAGATTGAACTCTTTGGCCTGAATGCCAAGTATCACATCTGGAGGAAACCTGGCACCATCCCTACGGTGAAGCATGGTGGTGGCAGCATCATGCTGTGGGGATGTTTTTCAGTGGCAGGGACTGGGAGATTAGTCAGGATTGAGGAAAAGATTAATGAAGCATAATGCTGCCATCACCATGCTTCACCGTAGGGATGGTGCCAGGTTTCCTCCAGACGCTCCCCATCCAACCTGACGGACCTTGAGAGGATCTGCAGAGAAGAATGGGAGAAACTCCCCAAATACAGGTGTGCCAAGCTTGTAGCGTCATACCCAAGAATAAATAAATATTCAATACATAGTCGGGGACAGTTGTGGGATGCGATAGATCCCAAATTAATACAACCACTACCATCAAAAAACCTGTTTTACGCAATAAGCCTGACGCAACAGATGAGAATGTTTAGCTTAAAATGTTGATAAATTATTAAGCTATTTCTTCACATTATAAGCGCAGCAATGTGCACACGGCAGTAGGCTATAAGCGCAAATATTCCATTAGCAGGAAAACATCGTTCTCAAAAGTGACCACAAATGCGATTATGCATGTAATGCTTTTATTATCAATGTGCATTTCTATGGTGAAAATGATCTCCCCCAAACTTGAAACTCACGCAGTGCGTATGTATGCCAGTTAGGCTCTAGACCCGTTGGAAAGCGGATTAATGTGCTTCATTTTAAGAAGTTATTTGGCCACTTTAATTGTGATAGAAACCTTATCAAAACATATAGGCCTATGGGCTAGGTTACATGAGGAGTGTGACTATGATTTGAAAAAGTAGCAAAAAAAAGCATGTGCTGTTTGCCTTAAGCTTGTCATCATTCACAAGTGGTAATATATAATTCACAAGTGATAGGCTAATATTGTCACCCATCACACTATTCTTGATTTAATCTTGTCTTTACATAAACTAAATAATAAATGTGTGAAATTTGTTCTGATTTACAATGGACCATTATCATGCACCTGTCTCGAAACAGGGGCAGCCGGAAAAAAATCCATGTCATCTATGCACTTAAATAGCGAATGGAGGATGCTTTTCCCTTGGTTCATTTTCATGCCAGCCAGGTAGGCTATACTCCTGTTTTAAAGAGAAGCAATGTGCTTAATATTCGGAAGGTTGAGAAATAAATATAGTAGGCCTAGCCTATAGAAAGCTGATGGGATGCTCCTCTTTTTAATAGAGGCCATCACTCTGTTTTCTCCACAATTGCATAGCCTATAGAAATGTTGTGCAACATGAGCTCATGGGCTCTCATTAAGTGTTTGATTAGATTTGGATTACATTTGCATTGATGTCAGAGTGATTAGAGGGACAATAGAATGCGGAGTACCAGACAGTTAGCAAGCTTGGTAAGCTACTAATGACCATCAGCAGATTGGACTTTGTTTTGTGATCCAATTTACATTTTAGTCATTTAGCAGACGCTCTTATCCAGAGCGAGTTACAATTAGTGAGTGTATACATTTTCATACTGGCCCCCCATGGGGGGAGAAGCCTAATTACCATTACTAAACGGTCACATGGAATTTGACTGCCATCATGACTCGTGAGCTAATACGGTCACCGTAACAGCCTTAGTAATAGAGTTATAGTAAATAAAACAGTCCCATAACAGCTTCTTTTTACAAAGTAAAACGTAAAAGAGAATGGTATCAACCCCCAAGGCACATGTTCAAATTATTTGCTGCTGATAAATAGGCATAACACAAACTCATCATTACACTATTGTCTAAAAAGGCTCTAAATACTTTTCTGTTTGTAATTTCAAAATTCTGACAAATGACCAGTGTAAAATACAAACATTTAGGAAAAGTCAGGGAAGAAGCAGGACATAGCTTATTTTTTGGACTGTTTTTTTAAATGTACAAAATCAAACGTCAGTGGTCGTTGGCCTATGGCGGTTCTAGTGTTAACGTTTAGTTTTTGTTATGTTTAATTTAAATAGGTATACTTACAGCCATGGTACTAGCTAAATTAGCTTAACCAAACCTAAAATACTAATTTATTTAAATGAAAAAGTTTGTTTTGTTTTATATCCAGGTAGGTGTTCTGTGTTTATTTAGCTCTGTAGCTCAGTTGGTAGAGCATGGCGCTATGCCAGGATAGTGGGTTTGACTCCTGGGACCACCCGTACTTAAAATGTATTTACACATGACTGTATAGTTATATTTAAAAGTATGTGCCAGGTCAGATCTGGCCAAGGTAAGCTGTTGCTTGCTACTGTTCATTCAGTCCAACCAAGAAACATGAATCGAGGAACAGATTCAGCCATTCAGCCTCTCTTGGAGGAAGACCTGACCCTGACCTTTTCCCAACAAGACAGTTGAGAGGAAATGGGGTGATGCTGGGTTGCAGACACACAGAGAGGCTGTTAAGTGTGTGTGTTGACCCAGTCCCCGTGGCATACAGGGTGAATCACCAGTGTGAATTAGCTCTGCTTCAGGGACCAAGGCCTCCCTCTCTCTCTGTGGCTGGCCTCCATGGAGCCTGGCCTGGCCTGGTTGCCTGGGAGAAGTCGCTAATCTGCTAGCTAGCGCTGACCCATTTAATATCCTGCAGAGCTAGCACACTGTCAGACACAAATTACTAGCTCTCTCCCCTGCTCTCAATCTGTCTCTCTATCTGCCTGTACTTGTATCTTTGTCTGAGTGTCTTTTTCTCTCTCATAGTATGAAAACACTTTGCTTGTTGTTGTTGAATGATTATAGTGAGTTTAGTGACAGCAACATGACCACATTAAGACAGGATGGTGAGACACTACCATTGTCAAGGGCTTGCTATGTTGTTTATCTCAGCCAGACGTTAATTACACCATCTGCATCGGCATGACATGCAGCTCGCGGAGTCTTGACAAGACTCAGAACTGTAGCTTAGGCTCTCTAGGAAAGTCCTTGAGGTCTTTTTCCATGACTGATATTTCTATGTGCCTTGCAGATCTGTCTGTTGGTGTTGGTGCCCGCTCTGCATGACACTCGTTCTCTGTGGCCCTGGTTGGCCCCTGACTAGCTGACAAACTAAACTCCACGGTATATAAAAAAGTTTTAGAACACCTACTCATTCAAGGATTTTTCTTTATTTTACTATTTTCTACATTGTAGAATAATAGTGAAGACATCAAAACTATGAAATAACACATATGGAATCATGTAGTAACCAAAAAAGTGTTAAACAAATCAAAATATATTTTATATTTGAGATTCTTCAAATAGCCACCCTTTTGATGTCTTCACTATTATTCTACAATGTAGAAAATAGTAAAAATAAAGAAAAATCCTTGAATGAGTAGGTGTTCTAAAACTTTTGACCGGTAGTGTATATCTCAATGGAGTTGAGTGGCGATGAGTTTTGATGGAGTGTACTTTGAGTCGGTATCACTCGGTACTTGTAAAAATGTCCATTCTTTAATGCGTACTTTGTACTTATGTTTGTCATGTGTAAAGATGTTATTTTCTTTGGGTGCTGCAATCTGTAGTTTTTGATAAAAAACGTAATTCTATGTGACCTCTGTCAAATTGCGCTGTGTAATCCACTGTTTTCCAAAGGATTATGAAGTTAGCAACTTCAAACATGCACTACCACTCGATACTTTTATAAATATAAATTATTGAATGCCAAAATAATGGAAACACATGAGTGAATGAGGGATACAGGTGCTTCCACATAGGTGTGGTTTCTGAGTTAATTAAGCAATTAACATCCCATCATGCTTATGGTCATGTATAAAAATGCTGGGCAGGCCATTATTTTGGTTACCATGGCTATGCCCCCATCGGATGACAATGCTCCCATCCACAGGGCCGAGTGGTCACTGAATGGTGTGATGAGCATGAAAACGATGTAAACCAAATGCAATGGCCATCTCAGTCACCAGATCTCAACCCAATTGAACACTTATGGAGATTCTGGAGCAGTGCCTGAGACAGCGTTTTCCACCACCAACCCCCAAAAAATAATATATAAATATAGGGAATTTCTCGTGGAAGAATGGTGTCGCATCCTTCCAATAGGGTTCCAGACACTTGTAGAATCTATGCCAAGGCGCATGGAAGCTGTTTTGGCTCGTGGTGGCCCAACACCCTATTAAGACACTTTATGTTGGTGTTTCCTTTATTTTGGCAGTTACCTGGTTTGCATTATAGAATGGACATTTTTATAAGTATCGACTGATACCGACTCTATGTACAGTGCATTCGGAAAGTATTCAGATCCCATGACTTTTTCCACATTTTGTTACGCTACAGCCTTATTCTAAAATGGATTAAATTAAAAATGTTCCTCATCAATCTACACACAATACCCCATAATGACAAAGTGAAAACAGGTTTTTAGAAATTTTTGCAAATGTATTAAAAATAAAAATAGAAATACCTTATTTACATAAGTATTCAGACCCTTTGCTATGAGACTCGAAATTGAGCTCACGTGCGTCCTGTTTCCATTGATCATACTTGAGATATTTCTACAACTTGATTGGAGTCCACCTGTGGTAAATTAAATTGATTGGACATGATTTGGAAAGGCACACACCTGTCTATATAAGGTCCCACAGTTGACAGTGCATGTCAGAGCAGAAACCAAGCCATAATGAGGTTGAAGGAATTGTCCCTAGAGCTCAGAGACAGGATTTTGTCAATGCACAGATCTGGGAAAGGGTACCAAAACATTTCTGCAGCATTAAAGGTCCCCAGGAACACAGTGGCCTTCATCATTCTTAAATGGAAGAAGTTTGGAACCACCAAGACTCTTCCTAGAGCTGGCCGCCCGGCCAAACTGAGCAATCGGGGGAGAAGGGCCTTGCTCAGGGAGGTGACCAAGAACCCGATGGTCACTCTGACAGTGCTCTAGAGTTCCTCTGTGGAGATGGAAGAACCTTCCAGAAGGATAACCATCTCTGCAGCACTCCACCAATCAGGTCTTTGTGGTAGAGTGGACAGACTGAAGCCATTCCTCAGTAAAAGGCACATGACAGCCCGCTTGGAGTTTGCCAAAAGACACCTAAAGGACTCTCAGACCATGAGAAACAAGATTCTCTGGTCTGATGAAACCAAGATTGAACTCTTTGGCCTGAATGCCAATCGTCACGTCTGTAGGAAACCTGGCACCATCCCTACAGTGAAGCATGGTGGTGGCAGCATCATGCTGTGGGGATGTTTTTCAGCGGCAGGGACTGGGAGACTAGTCAGGATCGAGGGAAAGATGAACGGAGCAAAGTATAGAGAGGTCCTTGATGAAAACCTGCTCAAGAGCACTCAGGACCTCAGACTGGGTTGAAGGTTCACCTTCCAACTGGACAACGATCCTAAGCCCACAGCAAAGACAACGCAGGAGTGGCTTCGGGACAAGTCTCTGAATGTCCTTGAGTGGCCCAGCTAGAGCCCGGACTTGAACCCGATCAAACCTTAATTTCAGTTTATTTTTATTTCTATAAATGTGTAAACATTTCTAAAAAACAGTTTTTGCTTTGTCATTATGGGGTACTGTGTGTAGATTGATGTGGACAAACAATTTAATCCATTAAAAGAATAAGGCTGTAATGTAACAAAATGTGGAAAAAGTCAAGCGGTCTGAATACTTCCGAATGCACTGTAGTTGGATGTACACTCTGCCAAAACCCATCGCAACTCAATTCCATTGAGATGTTTATCATGGAGTTGAGTTTAGTCCGCTAGCCTCTGACTTACCCTTTATCTAATTTCCAGCTCAGTTCAGGGATGCTTAAAGGCCACAGTGTCAGGTGGTTTTATTCTTACGCTTCAGTCAGCTACTTATTTTGATTGGTGAACCAAGGTGAAAAGGCTACCCTGCCAATCAATAGAAAAACTACATCCAGTCAGCAACTGGGGTTCAGTTGCTCCAACTGCATTCCCAGCTAAGTCACCATCAGAATATTTAGTCACATATCCAGAGGTGGTGAGAAGGAAACGTGGTAAATCCCTGATCCAAATCCAGGTTGAGTAAAGCTGCCTTCCCTCCATCAACCGGGCACGTTGTGCTGTGTGAGAGAGGGATAGAGGATAGAGGGATAGAGGATATAGCGGTATCTGCTGGAGGGAAAGTACGAATGGAAAGTATTATTCTGATCCTCAGCCAGCTCAGTAAAGCCTGGAAGGGAATGTTGCAACGCTGAAAGAATGCCCACTTTGGTTCCATCTCTGTTTAACAGAATGTCACTGTTTCCATTATATTTCTTTCCTATAAACATCAGATGATGGTTCCTTTGTTCTCCATGCAGCAGATGATTGTTCAATTCAATGGACTTGTCAGGGTACTTCGTGAATGTTCCCTTTGGTTTGACTGAATGGAAAAGCTGAGTTGTTGACAGCCCTGTCAAATGTCAAGAGTTCTCTGCTATCCTTTGGCTCCCTCAATGTTTTCACTGAGAGAAGAGATGGAGAAACTCTGTAGTTATAAATGACAATTTAAGTGGTTTCCTTTCATTTGCATACTTGTTCTTCTACATGAGTGACAGAAAAGTGAAATGATGAATCATCCTAGCTTCAGTGGTGAAACTTTTGCATCTGCGTCCTAGCTAAAGCTCTTCCAGTGCTTTTGTCACATTGAGTTTGCTCACAGACGCTATTAGAATTGATATTAGAGTCCCATTTACATTTTAAAAGGAACTATAGTAGAGAAGGGACCATAAGAAATAACCGCCTCCAGATAACCCTAAATATAAAACTGTCATTTCAGTTATGAAACGCGTTTTGGCCAAAAAAATCCATTCACACGCATTCAATAACGCTATATGATTAGGTAACAAATACTAATACAGCAATATGGCACTGCATTCTAGAGTTGCAAAGCTGCAGACTCATATATATGGCACTATCTGTATCGCCAGAGCACCACAGGTTGAATTCCATGTGTTTAGCTGTGCTGTGGCTATGCCCTGCCTGCCTGTCGCTGAGTGATTGTGCGTGATCATGTCACACTGCCGTAGGCATGGCCCTGTCTGAACCCCCAGCCAGCCCCATTCTGCCACGCTAGTTATTCTCTTTGTTTATGTGTGTGTGAATGGCTCAGCAGAGACTGCATGCCAACGCCAACCAGTCAGGGAATAAGGACATGAAACATCTCTAGCTATATTTTGTAATGTGGTGAAGTAGCCTAATATTTCCTTGTACAATTCCTGAATGGGAGTGTCATCATTATAGTGCAAGGTTTTATGTCTTGATCTCTTTGTTGTCCTTTTGTTATCTTTCAGTATGAGATTTATATCTAGATGTATATCTATCTACTATTGTAACACCACACTCTGCAGTCTCATTGGATGTTCCTAAGAAGTAACATTGACATGATGGAGTGTTAGTGTGTAGAAGTGAAAGAACTGGGTTTGTAGAAACGCTGCAACAGAGAGGAAGGTTACATAAGACTGGCTGGGAGGAAGAATGATGTTTAAACACATGAAATTTCACTCTCAATCCCTCTCTGTCCTTGTCACACACGCGCGCACACGCACACGCACACGCACACGCACACACACACACACACACACACACACACACACACACACACACACACACACACACACAAATACACCCTGTGGTTATTATAATAATAAACACAAAGCAGTATTTTTTGTCCACCCGAGCCCCTTACTTCCTTAGTAATTACTATACCTCAGAAAGTCCCCCCATTCCTCCCTGTATGGCACCGCACCTTTCAATAGCTGCCTGTGTGAGTTCCCTTAAACAAACACAATTGGTGAGGCCTCTGATATTTCCTGTAGTTCGGTGTCTGGAGGAATTTAACTTCTTATTTAGACTACTTCGAAGCTTCTTGAATTTTCTTAAGGATTTAATCCTACAACTCCTCCCTACACTAATATGTGTTCTTGAGCTGTTGCAGTTGGGTTATAAACTGAGGGAGAAAGATGAATGCCGCAGAGAAATGTGTTAGCTCTATTTGTAATGTACCCAGTGTTGGGTGTTCAGAATGGAGTGTTGGGTGTTCACAGTGGTGTCCTGAGCTCCGTATAGCAGTAGGCAGACAGCAGTATGTAGGAAGTGTGTGGGTTGGCTCTACAGATGACTAATGCCTCTCAGTACATCTATATTCATTGTGAATCCTGTGAAACCATCAATGGCCTCTCCAGTGTAATTATGTTATCTGCCACTAATGTATGCATAATCTGAACAACCATATCTAACAAACACATTAATAATCTTGCATAGTGATATTTGCTCCACTTTAGTTTTTGGTTCTTCCAGATTTCTAGTGATTTGCCACTGTATTGCCACTGTATTGTAAGGGATTTGTATGACGTGTATGTGTATACTTGTGTTTCAGATGGCTCGTGGAATCCAGACTCTCCTAAGGTGCTGAAGCTGGGGGTTCTACCAGTAAAGGCCATGCTAGCTGTGGAGGAACATGTCTGGGCTTCCTCTGGAGGACAAGTCTTCATCATCAGCACTACCACACACACTGTGGAGGTAACTAGAGCATCTCTTTATCTCACTTCCTGTATGGATCCCTGCCTCCCTCTCTGTCTCATAACTTTTATATCATCTGGAGGAAGAGTCACACACACATTCACACTGTCATAGAGGTACTTATCTTTCCTATCTCTAATATCTCATAAATTCCCCCTTTCCTTGCTCATAACTCTTATATGTACCAGACCCAGTCTCCCGTCTCTCTGTGTAGTTCAAACAGATACTGAGGCTCATGTGTGAGAGATAAGGCACAAATTCAATATCCTAGCCGCTTCCCAGGTTTATGAAAAAGGAATGTAGGACACACTCGTGGAGGTGTAGAGAAAACACATTTTATTACAGTTCAACTGCTATAAAGTGGGGTGGTCCCACTTACAGCTCCAATCTACTATTCAAATATTATATTTCATGCCCTCTATAAAAAGACATTAAGAGTTCTTCTCATGGCGTTGTACAAATATGAAGGATTTGAAAATGAAAGTTGTGATAAACTCTGAATGACCTCTTGATCTGTTCGTTTAACTGAAATGGAAATGATTTTGTCCATAAGTGATTGGAGTTTCCTTCTGCGGTTGCAGAGATGTAGGTGTTGGTGCATTCACCACATTCTCTGGGCATATTTCACATTTCTGTTCTGATACTCCACCATCCCACACCATGCGTCTGCTCTGCTCAGTCTCTCTCGGGCATCGCTGGTTCTGGTAGCTTTACTCTTAAAGATACAGTGCTATCTACTGTTGATGTGGATATGTTGCTCCCTGCTATTAACTATGAAACCACTAGATGAGGTATGGTTGGATGAGAGTCTTAGACATTAGAATATAGAATGTAGAACATGGCCGGAGGGCGTGTCACGTCTAGTTATCTGTGTTTCTAGGTTACTAATTATTTTTGGCCCAATCTCTGTGATGTCACCTGCACTTGGCTTGGCTCTGGCTTAATTGCGTTACAGAGGTATAGTGGAACCTGGGAGGGGTCTCTCTCGCTCCGTCTCTCCTTGTCTCCCAAGCTCCCTCTCTCCAGGCCCGGTGCGTTTGTGTTGTTCTCTGTCCGTCCTAGAGTCACAGTCCGGGTCACCAGCACCTGCTGTCTGTCCTGGAATAGCAACATTCCTCCTCCCCTCCTCTGACACACAGTCTCATAATCCAGTTAGTGTAATTAGGCTCATTACAGGACCACCTGCCTTTCTCCCCGAAGGCTTACATCCTGGCACCTACATGGGAAAAGGGTGATGGAGGTAGAGAAAGAGGGAGAGAGAGCGGCAGGCAAAAAGGGAAAGAGTGGGAGAGACTGAGGTGAAGAGGAAGTAGAGAGACTGGTAGAGAAATGGGGACGGAGAGACAAACAAAGAAGGGGGGGAGAGGGCGACAAGAAGGGAGAGAATGAGGCTAGAGAGGTCATCTGGGAAGTTCAAGTTTATGTAGGTTCAGTGACACACTACCTGATCTTGTTGTTGTCAATACTGGAACCCTGCTGTGAGGCCTGTGAGACTGTCCTTGGCCAAGTAGAGTTTCCCTTCATTAACAGGGATGAGGAGGGAGATCCCATGCCACACAGCTGATGGCTGTAGAGTAGTGCCTCTCAGGGACTAGGCTGAGAAAATCTCAGGGAAATTACTTAAAAACAACTAAATCCACAATTGATATTGTTTCTGACTGATACCAGTAGAACTGAGGCACAGAGTAGTCTATATTGGGTAAGCTGAAATGCCCTCAGTCATATTTGGCTTTGTAATTAGGGAAATAAAATCATGGCAAGTTTATATCAAACTGTGGATCTATGAAAAGCAGACAGGACTTTCCTCAGAGCTCATGTTTTGACTAAAGCTGATGTTGCTGTTGTGCTCAGCACTACCTATAACAATCCTGCAAATCAAAACACAATAACCACCTCTCTCTGTAGCTCAGCTGGTAGAGCACGGTGCTTGTAACGCTAAGGTAGTGGGTTCGATCCCCGGGACCACCCATACACAAAAAAAAAATGTATGCACGCATGACTGTAAGTCGCTTTGGATAAAAGCGTCTGCTAAATGGCATATTATTATTATTACTATTATGTCAATTGGAGTAACAAAGTCGATCTTGTATAATTTATTTATGGTTTCTCAAAACAATCTTTAGCCATAACAGTCCACTGTGTAAACTCTACCATTACTAGGATGTGGACAGGGCTCAGCCTCTTAGCAGGCTTACTGTCAGTGTGTCAGTGTGTTGTCACAGCTTAGACAGTACAGTGCATATGATCTCCTGTCTGTCTCTACCCTCTGAAATCACTTGGACAGTTGTATTGTACATTTAGACTACTCCTCAGTGATTTCAGAGGGTAGAGACAGACAGGAGATCATCTATATCTATATATATATAAACATATACATATACATACACATACATATACACATACATACATACATATAAATACATATTCATACATACACATACATATACATACATACACATACATATACATACATATACATACATACACATACATACATATAAATACATATACATACATACATATACACATACATACATACATACATATAAATACATATACATACATACACATACATATACACATACATACATACATATAAATACATATACATACATACACATACATATACACATACATACATACATATAAATACATATACATACATACACATACATATACACATACATACATACATATAAATACATATTCATACATACACATACATATACACATACATACATACATATAAATACATATTCATACATATATATATACATATCCTTTAAAAAATGTTTCCCTTTATTACTTTCCAACCCCACCACCCCTTCCCTAATTGGAGTAAACTAGTGAACAACAACGCTTAGTCCTCTACTTCCAGCTTATACATACTATATAAATGTTATGGACACAGTCAATTTCACAATAATTATATTTTGTTTGTTTTTACTCCTGAACTTCCTCTACCCTCAACCTCTCCGATCATTTTTATGATGTCCATCCGGTTTGCTTCTATATGCCATATCTTTCTAACTGTGCTCTTTCACAAAAGCTCTCAACCTATAACCTATATACTTATTATGGACACAGTATGCTTTACATTAGTTATCTTGTATCTCAGTGACTTAGTGATGTGTAAATATACTGTCATTCTGAATACAACCATGTAAAATGGCATTTCCTGACAATGTGAGATTGTTGAAGGGCTATGATTCTTTCTGATTAGTGGCTAAGTAGTAGGGTTTTCTCCCACTACTCTAAAGACAGACAAAGCATTTGAAGAACTGACCAATGTGTCATTCGGCTGTGCAGTATAATATCCTCTCTTCCTGTCTTCCTCTCTCCCCCTGTCAGAGGCAGTTGGAGGCCCACCAGGAGGAAGGCATGGTGGTATCCCACATGGTGGTGGCTGGAGTGGGCATCTGGATAGCCTTCAGCTCCGGGTCTACCCTGAGACTGTTCCACACAGAGACCCTCGATCATCTACAGGACATCAACATCGCTACGCCTGTACATAACATACTGGCTGGTAAGATAACATTATCACCATTGTCACTTGTATGCAACATACAGCACTGTCTGGCATGGTATTCAACACATGGTATGCCAGTCCTGCGAACACATTTTCTCTAATACAGTAGAACACAGGAGGCTGCTAGGGGGAGGACGGCTCATAATAATAGCTTGAATGGAGTTAATGGAATGGTATCAAACACATAGAAACCATGTGTTTGATGAGTTCAATTCCATTCCATTGATTCCGTTCCAGCCATTACTATGAGCCCGTCCTCCCCAATTAAGGTGCCACCAACCTCCTGTGTAGTAGAACATACCTTCCACATAGCAAAGCCACTCTCCACAGCTTAACCACACACTCAAAGGTGAACCTTACCTTCAGGATATCAGTATACAGTTACCTTGCTGTGTCCACCCTCAGCCTGCAGTCCTGTGATTTCAATTCTGTTTGCACAAACCACCCAACCATGTCATTGTTGTCTCTGTGTGTCCTCTAAACCAAGTCATTTAATGATTGGATCTTTATGGTAGACTGGGAATGAATGGTTTATTTCTCAACAAGAACAGAGCAGAGCAGGTCTCTCAAAGTAGAAGTGGATCACTTTTGACAATCAGTCATCAGGTCGTCACGTACTTGGTGGGTTTTTCCCCCAAATATACCCTCAGCTTTTATCCAATGGTTGCGGGTCTTTCTCGTGATGAACTCTCAGTTTCAAAGGGCTGCCTCATGCAGTGCCTGTCTGTAATTAGATGACATCACAGACGTGTGTCCTCGGTGGTTGTGTTGTGACAGGTTGGTTGTTTCGGTTCTCTTCAAATGGTCCTGGTGTAGACAAAGACCTGGGAACCTCTCATTCTGGTCCTTTACTGAACCATCCATTCATTTGACCTCATCAAACATTTGCCATTCATTCTTAACCCAACATCATCCCATTCTCTATTAGGTTTTGTTTTGGGTGTGGGTGAGGGTAGCAAACAAGTTTCAAGCCCCAATCTCTTCTCAAGAAAGATTTTTGCAAGGACTGTCTGGGAGTGGTCTGAGTAGGGAGGGGAAAATGGAAAACTAGATGTTATTGGCAGAGCGGTTTGGAACTCTCTTTGTTATTGGTCTATAAACCAATTTACTGCATGGTGATGTCACCATGGAAAGCCGAAACACCCGTCGATGCAAACCTGCTGATTAGAAGTTCCTGTGTATATTGTATTTTCATCAATCAACTATCAGGAAATAACACTGTTTTTTTTTTTTTTTATCACACTTTTACAGTGTTAGTTTCATCAACTGTTGTACAATATCATATAAAACACAGGAAAAACATAATTTTGACTGCTGTGGGCCTTTAAGCTTTGTTGTTTGTAAAGTTACAACTCATTAAAAGCTGTTACAGATGTAGGCCACACTATATGCTTATCAGTAGGTAGAGATGTCTTCATATCCTGTCACACAGGAAAGACTAGGATAGTCATAGATGTTCGTGGTACATTTTGCAAGACTGTTTAGTCATGAATGGCGAGTACAGACCAGTCAGATTGTGTAAAGCTCCTTTGGGTTGGATAAAGGTTCCCAGTACACAGTAATCGGTGTTTTCCCCAGCGCTGGGATCTGAGTTTGGGTAATACCCTTTGGATCCAGAATCGGATTTAGCTCAAGCTTCTAGGGGGGTGTGTGGCCATGGAGACAGCCAACAGGAGTGGTCTACAGTCAACATACTATAATAACAGTATGTACTGTATGTACATTAGGAATTAATATTACCCTGTGTGTCATAATCACATACAGCACTATACATACAGGACAGTGGGGGACCAAAATAATTGACACCCTTGATAACAATGAGCAATAATAACTGTATTTGCAAAGGAAAAAGCGCAACACTCGCTCACCATTAAAAATTTGTTAAAAGTTAAAAGAAAAATGTTTCAGCTTAAAATGGCCTTCATTGGTTGCACCTCGACTTACGTTGGTTGCGCACCCTCCTCTTCTTTCAATAATAACTGTATAGAATAAGACAATTCAAATACTGAGCTATATTTTATCCTACACTTTGGGGGGTAAATTGTATATTTTATACTAATACAATTGCTCAGAGAAAGAGGTTTTGTTTAACAAGTAAGGTAGGGGTCATAATTATATGCTCATCGTTTGACCCTCTGTAACTTTCTCACTCATCATTATTCATGATTCATTCATGGTTATCCATAATCATGGTAACATCCACATTCATGTAGAAGTGTTTAGAAACATATGATATTCTTATTTACAATAAAAGTGACTCCAAAATGACACAATACATTATTTACCATTCTTTTGTGTAGGGCACAAAATGATCTGAAACACAACCAAAATGAATTGCAAATGCATCCAACAAGTTTGTAGAGTCACAAGCTTGATGTAGTCATTGTGTGCTAGTAATATGGGACCAAATACAACACATTTGACTATTTTATTTATAAGAATATTTAGGGGTGTCAATAATTGTTACCCCTACCTTTTTGAGAAAAACATTGTATTGCTTTTAAACAAAATCTCCCTCGCTGAGCAATTGTATTAGTGTAAAATAATATAATTTACAACAACAAAAATTAGCATACAATATAGCTCAGTATTTGAATTATTTATTCTATACAGTCATTATTGCTAATCTTTATCAAGGGTGTCAATAATTTCAACCCCCACTGTATATATAGTGTATGTAGATACCCTCTCTATGTTGCTCCATTAATTGATGTTGTTACCACAGTAACACACTTATTGCTACAGAGTCCTGTAACTTGGTGAAATCATACGTTGTTTGAGTATGACAAGTTCTGTTTGTCCTCTATGGTAGTGAAGCTCGCCTCAAACATCTTAGCGATGGCCTTAATAGTCGGGATTGTGACAATCAAACCAGATGAAAGTCTGAAAGACAAGCAGCAGACCATAGTGAGGATCTTCATCAGAGCCAGCTGTGTTGTGAATAGCAATCTGCTGTCAGCTCTGTGTCCTACATCAGTCTAGAGAACTAGTCATAATATTTCTCTCCTATCGGTGGCTGCTCTTTAATATTACTACAACAGCTCAGTTGGCTTGAGCCTGTATATTGTCAGTTTCAGCTGCTTGTACTCAGTTGTCAGCTGTAATGTAGTAATGTCAGCCGTGTTATAAGGGTTGATCTGAGTTTTGAGAGGTTCCTTTTGTGATGTTGTCATGAAGTGATTATTGTCCAGCTAGTTACAGTTGTCTACTGTTCCTCTCCTCTGAAGTTGCACAGTATTTTGAAGATGCCGTCCAGTCGACTGTTTTGATCTCAAGTTTGAATTCATTATTTTAAGCTTGACTCTGCTGTGGAGTGTTTATTTTTATATAGTGACAGCTGCTGTGGCTCTGGATCTGTCGGTTTGCGTGTGTGTGTGTGTGTGTGTGTGTGTGTGTGTGTGTGTGTGAGTGTGTGTGTGTGTCACTAGTAATTACTAGCCTACAGTAACATATCAGTCTCCTTTTAAAAGCATAATAAACAGTGCTATCATTAGCTGAGTTCTGCCCGTTGTTTATCAGCCCTAGACTGTGTGTACATAGTTGAGTATTTTGGTGCCCTCATCCATTATTACTATAAGGTTTTGTGTACCCTATAAAATATTTACTTTCAAAGAGAGATTAGACACAAAGAAGTACACTATATGGGAGTTACATAATATTTGAAAACCAATGTAAGCAGTCTCATGTAATATATTGCATTAGAGTAAGGGACAATATCATGGCTTCAAGTTGCACAGCAAACCTTGTGTTAAATCTTGGCATATGTCCCATCGTGCATGGTTTACTTGCATGTAGTGCTCCAGTATTTGATTATGCAATCGAATCATGGCTTGCATAAACCTAAGGGTCTCTTAGGGATCACTTTGTGGTTGTTTGTGGAAAAGCAAGAGAGTACACTTTCATTCAGCACAGCATGCTTTGAATATCCAGTCAGTAACTAACCCTACACCTACCCTTCTGGGAAACTCAGCCCAACACCCAGTCCTGAGGTTGAGCAAGGGCTTTCAACACAGATGTGAATGATAAAGCCAGTCTGGAATAATTTAAGACTCCTTGGTCCCATTAACTAATAAGAGACATCAACCACAGAGGAAGTTTCTCTGAAGGAGAGACCTCAGACCAGCGACTTGAAAGACTTCCTCCTCTAGGTCAAGCAGGGTCTCTTACGGTCTGTGTGTATCACCAAAGAGCTGACTTCCTCTGATAACAGCACTGGGTTAATGCCCTATCTACCGTATCTCTCTGTCATGGGACTCTGTTTGTTTTCCTTCCTTAAAGTGGAACAGCCAACTGAACCAACCCCCACTGTACTGCTTTGCCAGTTCTCTTCAACCATGGTCTGAACTGGTGGCCTGCACTGGCTAAACATGTGAATGTGATTTGTCAGGGCAAGTTCAGATTTCTCTCCATGGCCATGGAGGGAGTTGTATTGTATGCCCCTACAAGTCTGGATTTGGCTCCTGGTCCGGACTTTTCCACAATGTTCCACCCAGGCACTTATTCATCAGATGTTGGCAGCTGCTCCCAGATTGATTGACTAGGCCTGAGAACGTATTGTATCTGCAGAGTCTGCTGACTCAGACGGTAGTGTCATTCAAGTCGTTTGGAACTTCACTGGGCCATGGTGGGCGTGGAAGGGGACGGGACGATACCTGTTGAGAGTGAAGGGAAATGGATGCTTGTTGTGGTAGAACTGGAGTGCTTTATTTCAGACTAAAGATGGAACTCCAGATGCACCCGTTAATACTGTGTGAACAAACAACAGGAACCAAGACAGACTAACTACACACTATTTGTGTATTTACAGGGTTTCAGAAGTCTAGCAGAGAGCGGTAAGACAATGTGTGTTATGTGAACTAGTTTTCTCATCAGTCTAGAGAAATTGCAGACCTCCTGCAGTTTGGCTTGTTTTAGGAAACACAGGTTCAGACAAGGGATTTTAGTTGGGAGGGTGACGTCACCAAATATCTGGAGGGAGTTCACAGTTGCTGGCATAGAATTGAGTGTGAAATGTCCTCAGTGCTCCAGGTGGGGTTGTCCTCCTCATGCTCGCTCATGTTGGAACGATCCCTCGTAAATCCTTTGATTGTACTGAGGAATTCCAGAGAACCGGTATTTCAGAGAACTGTGGTCTCTTTGACTGTAATTAGGTTATAGCTGTTTTCATTTGAATTTCACAGTGATTGCGCAAACGCCCATACTTTGGTGATTATTTTACAATACCTCCTCTGTCCTTCCTTAACCCTTTACAGGGGTTTGGTTTGGTTAATTTCGATTTGGAAAAACCTTCTGAAAACCTTCCAAAAACCACCCTCAATATATGGTTTGTTTCTTCATTGTGTCTTTGATGTTCCCTAGAGAACAAGTCTGTAGTGAGTGCAGAAGAGGAGGGTCTGTATCACCGGCTTTGTTCGGCCTGACCTAAATACACAGCCATGCGGACACTAATGGCGACAAACATTTGGAAGCCAGGAAACAACACCTCCAGACCCTTCATTACCGTGCTGGCTCTGGGACTGTCTTTCATCTCTCAGCATGGTCACCCAGCGGCCTGGACACAGCCTGGACACAGCCTGGACACAGCCTGGATACAGTCTGGACACAGGAATAGACTGTAGTGCTGTAGCCTCTCTGTCTGGTCCCAGACTTTGGCCTGATATGAACCATCTCTCTAGTGAGATGGGATCAGTGTTTTATATCTAATCCACCCCCTACTAGGGCTGTTACGGTGACCGTATTACCGCCACACCGGAAGTCATGAGTCATGACCGCAGTCAAATTCCACGTGACCGTTTAGTCATGGTAATTACGCTTCTCCAAGCTCTGATGCTGATGGTCATTAGTAGCCTACCAAACTTGCTAACTGCCTGGTACTATTGTCCCTCTAATCACTCTGGCATCAATGCAAATGTATTCGAAAATCAAATCAAACACTTCATAAGAGCCCATGAGCTCATGTTGCGCATTTCTATAGGCTATGCAATTGCGTGAGAAACGTGAGTTTTGATGGCCTCTATTAAAAAGAAGAGGATTCCATCAGCTTTCTATAGGCTAGACCTACTATATTTATTTCTCAACTTTCCTAATATTAAGCACATTGCTCTGCTTTACAACAGGAGTATAGCCTACCTGGCTGGCATGAAAATTAACCACGAGAAAAGTGTCCTCCATTCGCTATTTAAGTGCATAGATTACATGTATTTTTTTCCCCTGCCCGTGTTCCGAAACTGGTGCATGATAATGGTCCATTCTAAATCAAAACTAATTTCACACATATATTATTTAGTATATGTAAAGACAAGATTAAATCAAGAATAGTCTGATGGGTGACAATATTAGCCTATCACTTGTCATTGATATATTATCACTTGTGAATGATGCCCAGCTTGTGTGCTGGGCATCATTTTTTGCGACTTTTTCAAATGATAGTCCCATACCTCATGTAGGCCTATATGTTTTGATAATAAGGTTTGTATCACAACTAAAGTGGCCAAATGATAATTTTCACCATATAAATGCACCTTTATAATAAAGCCTCACATGCATAATCGCATTTGTGGTAACTTTTGAGAATGGTGTTTTCCAGATAGATTTTGGAACATTCACACTTATAGCCTACTGCTGTGTGTCGCATTGCTGCGCTTATAATGTGAAGAAATAGCCTAATAATTTATCAACATTTTAAGCTAAATGTTCTGATCAGCCTCATTGCTTTTAAAAGGTTTTTTGATGTGAGTGGTTGTATTAATTTGGGATCTATCGCATCCCACAACTGTCCCAGAATATGTTTGGAATATTTATTTCTCACACAGGACAAATTGACCAATAGAATATATCAACTTTTGTACGATGGGGGATAGTAGATTGACATAGGCTAGTGATTTTGCTGTTTGTTAGGCCTACTCATCTTGTTGGCTGATGAAAAATAAACGTGGACAGTTCTAACATCTTCAATATGCACCTCGGAATTCGATAAGAAGGACGCTCGCAGTTGCGTCTCTGTGTCTGTCTTCACTTGTAGCCTACTTCGGAGCTGAAATAGATGCCTGTGAGAAGAACTCGATCACTTGACGGGCATTAGCTAATTAGAATTGAGATATCTGAGAGAGCCATGTGAGTGAGAGGTGCTTCGGAACACACAGCCGGGAGAAGGGAATTATAATTATTATATTCAGCCCAAGGGCACAACGGCCACTTGCCGCAAAAGGCATGGATTTTTTTAGGGTGCATTATGTCCACACTAGGGGGATGCCACTGGGAAATTCGAGGCATTATCAAGTGCTTGTCAAATTGTGAATGAGAGACTGATGAAGTGTGTACAGCCTGTGCAAGAAACAAAGCAGAGCTCATGCCTTTAATGTAACTTTTTTCAAATCATCATTAGAGTCGCATCATGCAGCCTTAGAATGTATTAAAAATCAAAACATATAGCCAAGCGTTTGTATCGCAAATAAAGTTGCATAAATGACTCTAAATTAAGCATATAGGAGGACCTGTTTCTTTGTTAACCGCTCAACACAGAATAGCTGCATGTGCGCACTCCCTCAGAAATCGTTTGTAAAAAACATACTTTCTATTTTATTCAGCTATGTTCAATTGTATTCTTCATACTATAAAATAATATATAATAATACCACGGAATTCTAAGCAAATCTTGTCTGCTAAATGAACTAGTGTAGCCCACAGCCATATGGTATAGCCAGATCAAGGCCTAACATAAGGACAACTCAGAGTATGCTATTCTGTTCTTCATATCATGTTTCTATTATTGTGATGGTGTAGGCTATATAAATGGATTTATTAGATGTTCCAAAGCATCAGTGGCTTGTAGGCTATGTGTGGAAGCCAGGAGATGCTAAATGTGTTTATGTTAATTAACGGTCAATTAACATGAGACCGGCAGTTATTTGCTTGACAATCACCGGCTGACAAAATGTAATGACCGCCACATCCCTACCCCCCCATCCTCCTGCTAGTGTAATATCAGTGTGGACTGTAGGCCTAATGTTTTCTATCAGCACCCCCTGCCTTGCTAGTGTAATATCAGTGTGGACTGTAGGCCTAATGTTTTCTATCAGCACCCCCTTACTTGCTAGTGTAATATCAGTGTGGACTGTAGGCCTAATGTTTTCTATCAGCACCCCCTTACTTGCTAGTGTAATATCAGTGTGGACTGTAGGCCTAATGTTTTCTATCAGCACCCCCTGCCTTGCTAGTGTAATATCAGTGTGGACTGTAGGCCTAATGTTTTCTATCAGCACCCCCTGCCTTGCTAGTGTAATATCAGTGTGGAC
Source organism: Coregonus lavaretus (assembly GCF_964263955.1). NCBI lineage: Eukaryota > Metazoa > Chordata > Actinopteri > Salmoniformes > Salmonidae > Coregonus > Coregonus lavaretus. Next base: position 15,841,958 of record NC_140014.1, read on the forward strand.
TGTAGGCCTAATGTTTTCTATCAGCACCCCCTTACTTGCTAGTGTAATATCAGTGTGGACTGTAGGCCTAATGTTTTCTATCAGCACCCCCTGCCTTGCTAGTGTAATATCAGTGTGGACTGTAGGCCTAATGTTTTCTATCAGCACCCCCTGCCTTGCTAGTGTAATATCAGTGTGGACTGTAGGCCTAATGTTTTCTATCAGCACCCCCTGCCTTGCTAGTGTAATATCAGTGTGGACTGTAGGCCTAATGTTTTCTATCAGCACCCCCTGCCTTGCTAGTGTAATATCAGTGTGGACTGTAGGCCTAATGTTTTCTATCAGCACCCCCTGCCTTGCTAGTGTAATATCAGTGTGGACTGTAGGCCTAATGTTTTCTATCAGCACCCCCTGCCTTGCTAGTGTAATATCAGTGTGGACTGTAGGCCTAATGTTTTCTATCAGCACCCCCTGCCTTGCTAGTGTAATATCAGTGTGGACTGTAGGCCTAATGTTTTCTATCAGCACCCCCTGCCTTGCTAGTGTAATATCAGTGTGGACTGTAGGCCTAATGTTTTCTATCAGCACCCCCTGCCTTGCTAGTGTAATATCAGTGTGGACTGTAGGCCTAATGTTTTCTATCAGCACCCCCTGCCTTGCTAGTGTAATATCAGTGTGGACTGTAGGCCTAATGTTTTCTATCAGCACCCCCTGCCTTGCTAGTGTAATATCAGTGTGGACTGTAGGCCTAATGTTTTCTATCAGCACCCCCTGCCTTGCTAGTGTAATATCAGTGTGGACTGTAGGCCTAATGTTTTCTATCAGCACCCCCTGCCTTGCTAGTGTAATATCAGTGTGGACTGTAGGCCTAATGTTTTCTAGATGTGGGGGATAAGTGCAGATCAAAGCAGACCTCTGGTGTGGGATCAGGAACAGGCCCGGGCTGTGTCAATGCTTGTCCTGGTTTATTTTGGTTTGGGCTATGGGTGGGGAACTTCAAATATTATGAAAGGAGGAAGTCTAGAAATGCACCCCAGTGTATTTCCTCAGAGGGGTGAACTCTGGGGGAGCTGGGGGTCGGGCAGAGGGATCAGCGGATGATTTGGCCAAAGCCCTGGGGGGTTCTGGGAGGGAGGTTACTCTAGCTGCAGTGTATAATGGGTAGTGCCACTCACAACTGGAGCCTTGACAGGCTCTCTCAAACAGAGTCATACCTGTCCATATTGACGGTTTTGTCAAAAAGTATTTGCATGAACAATTATTGGCATCATTAAGCATGTTAAGGATATTCTCCACATTTGTCTGTTCACTCTTTGTAGTGCTGCTTGTTCCCATGGTAAAGCTAATATGTAAACGAGTGCCAAGTTCCACATAATAAGTCACTAAACATTGTTCGTCAGAAGACACAATTTATCACCGTACTCTGAAAGGTGCTTTTATCTTAACAATGACTGTGTTTACAGTACAAAGTGACATTTCATACTGAATTGATTTGTGACTGAGGGGGAGGACAGGACACACATAGTCCTTTCTGTCCCAGCGCGCTCTAGGCTTTTTGAATAGAACCACAGTTGCTTGTTTAATTACCACATTACGGTTCGCTCATTCTCTTATTTAACACTTTTGTGTTTGTTTGACTCAAGGCGGACTATAATCCAATAGTGAAAATAGCTTTTTTTATATTCCTGCTCCTCTTTCGGTTGCCCTGGAGACCATTGGCTGTTAAGCGTTATTGCCCTAGTAACCTCCCCACACACTAAGCAGAAATACCTCCCTCCCTATCACTGTGTTCTTTTTCATTTCTATGAGACATGATTATACTTCTGATTGTAAATATCTACTTATCTCCTACTGTGTTATGGTGTGAGGTCAAACTGCTTGACTCCAGAAGTCGTTCTTCAATGTCAACTATTACCTATTAAATATAAACTTTTTTTTCATAATTTGACAAAACAAAGTGGTCAGAACATTTTGTGCAATACTACAGCCCACTGGATTACTGCTCTCTACAAGTTCTTCCAGAATTTAATTAATATTCTGCAGATTCATGTTGTGAAGATGTGTTGACAATGTATTTTCTGTCCATAGGAAACCACAGGGTCTCTGTGAGCAGTCTGCTGGTATGTCATGGTCTGCTGCTGGTGGGGACCAACCTGGGGGTGACAGTGGCCCTCTCTGTCCCTAGACTACAGGGCATCCCCAAGGTCACAGGTGAGTGCATCTTCTTCTGAAGATTATTCCAGATTATCAAAACATCCCAATGAGGATTCCTATGGTAATCCATCCATTTGGTATCATAGTTTTGGGGTAAAAATGGGGATTTGGGAAGGGGTGTTTAAGGACTTTGATAGCCAATAGCATGTCATTGTAAATGGAGCACACCATGGGTTAATGGGCCTCAGTCATTATCCTTCAGGTCCCAGCCCAGCCCTGCCTGGTTAGTTTAGTGTAGCTTTTCTCATAATGATACTGTCTCTCAATTGATATAATGACTCAAAGCCAATTTCCGTGTGCCTCCGGTCTACAGAATTCTTAGTCTCTGGAGGCTTCTGCCAAAAGCAGGCAATTTCAAACATGCAGTGCATTCGGAAAGTATTCAGATCCCTTGACTTTTTCCACATTTTGTTACATTACAGCCTTATTATAAAATTTATGAAATTGTTTTTTTTCCCCTCATCGATCTACACATAATACCCCATAATGACAAAGCAAAAACAGGTTTTTAGACATTTTTGCAGATGTATTAAAAATAAAAAATGAAAATATCACATTTACATAGGTATTCAGACCCTTTACTCAGTACTTTGTTGAAGCACCTTTGGCAGCGATTACAGCCTTGAGTCTTCTTGGGTATGACGCTACAAGTTTGGCACACCTGTATTTGGGGAGTTTCTCCCATTCTTCTCTGCAGATCCTCTCAAGCACTGTCGGGTTGGATGGGGAGCGTTGCTGCACAGCTATTTTTAGGTCTCTCCCGAGATGTTCGATCGGGTTCAGGTCCGGGCTCTGGCTGGGCCACTCAAGGACATTCAGAAACTTGTCCCGAAGCCACTCCTGCGTTGTCTTGGCTGTGTGCTTAGGGTCGTTGTCCTGTTGGAAGGTGAACCTTTGCACCAGTCTGAGGTTCTGAGCGCTTTGGAGCAGGTTTTCATCAAGGATCTCTCTGTACTTTGGTCTGTTCATCTTTCCCTCGATCCAGACTAGTCTCCCAGTTCCTGCTGCTGAGAGTCTTTAGGTACCTTTTAGCTAACTCCAAGCGGGCTGTCATGTGCCTTTTACTGAGGAGTGTCTGGCCACTCTACCATAAAGGCCTAATTGGTGGAGTGCTGCAGAGATGGTTGACCTTCTGGAAGGTTCTCCCATCACCACAGAGGAACTCTGGAGCTCTGTCAGAGTGACCATTGGGTTCTTGGTCACCTCCCTGACCAAGGCCCTTTTCCCCCAATTGCTCAGTTTGGCCGGGCGGCCAGCTCTAGGAAGAGTCTTGGTGGTTCCAAACTTCTTCCATTTAAGACGGGTGGAGGCCACTGTGTTCTTGGGGACCTTCAATGCTGCAGACATTTTTTGGTACTCTTCCCCAGATCTGTGCCTCGACACAATCCTGTCTTGGAGCTATGTCCAATCAATTGAATTTACAACAGTTGGACTCAAATCAAGTTGTAGAAACATCACAAGGATGATCAGTAGAAACAGGATTTACCTGAGCTCAATTTCGAGTCTCATTGCAAAGGGTCTGAATACTATATGTAAATAAGGGATTTCTGTTTTTGTTTTTTATACATTTGCAAAAATGTCCAAAAACCTGTTTTCGCTTTGTCATTATGAGGTGTTGTGGGTAGATTGCTGAGGATTGTTTTTTTTGTTGTTGCCATTTTAGAATAAGGCTGTAATGTAACAAAATGTGGAAAAAGTCAAGGGGTCTGAATACTTTCCGAAGGCACTGTATGTAGTTAATACCATTATTTTCCAGTAACGTTAGCTGTTGATTAGTGCATTTGTATGTGTATACTGTATATGGAGTAATGTGTGTCTGGATATTTGGCTGTCGTAGGACGGGGCATGGTATCTTTCCATGCCCACAACGGCCCAGTGAAGTTCCTCACCATGGCAGCCGCCGTGTGCAACCGGCCCTCAGGCAACTCAGACAGCCCAGGCAGCAGCCCACCCAGCCAGCCAGGGGACACCCAGGACGGGGAGAAGGCACAGGCCTCCGCACCTCCACCCCCAGGCTCCACACCCACTCCTGCTGCTACTCAAGGCCGGGGTGTGTGGCTGGGGGAGGCAGGCTGCACCTCCATGGCACTCCAAGACTCCCTGTCGTCCTCCTGTGGCTCCCTGGCTCTGTCCCAGGGCTCTCTGGAGCATGGGCCTGAGGATGGGGCCATCTATGACCTGGTCAATGACCCAGCCCGTTATCAGAGGGGCAGGAGGGTCAAGAAGGTGGACGTCAGCTCTCTGCTGGTGGTGTCGGGGGGGCTGGGTCACCGCAGGGTCAACAGAAAGACCAGACAGTCCCGCCAGGAGGAGACGGTGTCCACCATTATGGTGTGGCAGATCCCTCTTCTCAACATGTAAGAGACCAGAGACTAGAGATTAACTATCACAGTGCAGCAAGGTAGGGATCATAGTCACTGTAGTAGTCACTAGTGTTAATGGTTTAATAACCACTCATAAGACAGTAGTAATAATCCTTTGAAGTCTCCCCATACTCCTCACGCTCTTATTGTCTCACTTTCTCTTCAGGGTGAAGACTGAGGGTGCTGCAGTTCCTACTTGAAGTCAGTGACACAACTCCAAAGGATGTCCATTGCCATGGTTGTCTGGACTTTGGGCTTAATCAACTCAACCATGTGTCTTACAATGAAAAATACTTCAGAGGACATTCCATAAACAGTTTGAAGAGTTTCTTATGGTGTCTCCCACCCAAAAACCTGTAGCCTTCTGTACATGTGAGGCATTCCCATTGGGTCAATACCAAGGGATCAATACACTATAACCACTTATTCATGGCACCTGACTTTGCTTACAGCATCCAATTCCTGAACCGTTAACACCGTGGTGGAAGATGAATCCAGTGAAGAAATGGCCTTAATGTCATTCTTACTATGTCATTTTCATAGAGGAGCTATGAAATGTTACTTGTCTTCTTCAGTTGTTATAACATGGCTATATATTCTGTGTTACTGAGACATTGGGCCAGATCATCAATGTTGATAGCGCAATAATTGTATCGGGGGAGAGTATGAAAATAGACACGTACATTTCAGAAATTCCCATTTTCCCATGTGGAGGTTGAGTGACAAGTCGGGCAAAGTGACTTTTCGTCTCTGTGGCTTTGAACAATGTCTACTCCGACACTTCCACTGTTAGGTAAAGGCATATTCTTTGGGGCCAAAGCCCTCATATTATGATCATCTCCATTTGGCCAGTCTATGTTCTATGAATTGGGTCTGTTTATAGTTATGCTTACTTGTTTGTTATTTGGTCAGGGAGAGGTCCTTTGCAATGGTGTCCTTATTTCACTGGAACACTGAAGCTAAACATTTCCTTATAGTTGTCATCAGGGGGCTATGGAGGGTGTGTTTCTGAAAGGTATGATGGGACTTCCTGGCTGGCCAGGTTTCCTGGAGATCCTAAATGGAGGGAGAGTCGCTAACTGTTACCAGATTAAAAGAAGAAAGGGTTGTTACTTGCCCAAATAAATGTTTTGTCACTAAAGGGTATAAAAAAAAAATGCTTTATACTTTTGTCACATTTTGTATGTACTTCTGTTGTGTATATTAACACATCTTTAAACAATGTTTAATTCAGCAGATTTATGTTTTCTTTACATACTATGTCTACGTTTGTTTTCATCTAGTTTTAATGTATGCACACTCAGTTTGCTCACCTTATATCAACAAAAAGGAAATACTGTAGTTGCGCTATTTCACATATGCTGCCAGTATGTATAGCCTCAGGTGTTTGGTTCAATGCCAAGCTCTAAATACATCTCTCCACACTGAACATTGAGGGTCTTTCTTTATTGTTTGCATAACTACATGTTGTGCATGCACTACCTTAGTACCTGTGTTAATCTGAAACCCTAACTGTATGGTTTGTATTTTGAGAAATAAAGGAGAAAGACGGCAAGGAAATGGTATACAAGGTTGGGGAGTAACTGATAACATGTAATCGGTTACATGTAATCTGATAATAATCAAAAACAACTGTAATCAGATTACATATACTTTTGAAGAACTAGATGATTACTTCTTGGATTACTTTTAAAATTAAAAAAGTACATTTGCGGAAAAATACATTGAAACCTTTCTGTTTTCTCAATGACATTCAATTCGTAGTCCCCTGTAGCTCAGTTGGTAGAGCATGGCGCTTGCAACGCCAGGGTTGTGGGTTCATTTCCCATGGGGGGCCAGTATGAAAAATTTATGCACTCACTAACTGTAAGTCGCTCTGGATAAGAGCGCCTGCTAAATGACTAAAAAAAAGAAATTCAGCATTGAAAAAAAGTGCAAGTTTAAGTTAGTTCCACCTGAGTGAGTCTGATCACAAGTCAGAGACCACTATGATGACACACCAAATGTGTTTGATGGATCCTTTTTGTCTTCTTCTAATGCCTCTTAAAGAAAAATTACACCCCAAAATGATCATTTGGTATTTGTTTCATTAGTCCATTGTTGACATAATCCCAAAATGTTTTGCTTGTCAGCAATCAAGTTTTCAAGATATGTAACTTTCAAAATACAGAACTCATCCCCATATGATGCAGTTTTTGGGTGGAGTTTTCCTTTAAGGGGAAAGTAATCCAAAAGTTACAAAGTAATCAGATTACGTTACTGAGTTTGGCTAATCCAAATGTTACATTACTGATTGCAGTTTTGGACAGGTAACTAGGAACTGTAAGGATTACATTTAGAAAGTAACCTAGGATTACATTGAGAAAGTAACCTTTCCAACCCTGAAATATGTGCTGCAAGAATTGCTTTGTTAATCTAACCTTCTGGATGATGTGCTGCTATCAATTCATGTAAGGACAAGCTTTTGCCCGGAGTGCAGTAAGAACTGAGGGTGATGCAGTTCCTGAGGATTTCATGTGCTCTCATTCTCTCAGCTGGTCAGGAACTTCTTTGTTTCATGCCGCCCACATAGTGTTACACAATCATGTTGAAATGTATTACTGTATTATCTGTGTTAATGCAAATATATTGTAGAACTTGAAGTTCAGTGTCCCTGCCTTATCCAAATGATTCCCCTTATACCATATTATTCCAGTAATAGCTTACTCTAATCGAATGTGCTGTATCGTGAACCCAAACATTTTTCACAGGATGTCTCATTTATCTAATGTCCTGATGACTATTCTGTCTTGGGGGTAAAGTTCAACCACAGTGATGAAGTAGGCTACAGACTGTATTTATTAACCAGTGGAGATATACAGACCAGCAGCACCTCAGTAACACATACTGTATCTAGGGCCCTGCTTTTGGACAATCATGTGGCATGCCTGGATTTTAACCTTTATTTAAAGGTTAACTGTCCCCTTTTCTTTCTATGTCAGATGCTCCAGCGCCATCCTCAGACCATTGCTTTCATTTTTGGTGTAATTCTCATTTCTTGATAAGGCTTAAAATACTGGATAAAATCTTGCTATGTCACATGATTGCGCAAAAAGCAGAGCAATCCCAGGCTTCTGCCCTGTCTGACTGTTGTCATTCATCACACTGGGGGATAGCCTTGACTCGCAAGCACACTGTTTGTTTTTTCGGATCCTGCATGGTTTCCATGGAGAACTGTCAATGGTCTGTGACAGAATGGCTGTGTGTGAGTGTAATTTCTCTCCTCACAGCATGTGGATGTGTTGTGTGTGGCATGTCTGCTCCTCAAGATAATACTGATGGACAATCATGCATTATATTCTGAACATGGAAGATTGTGAATCCTAGAATGGATTGAATTTGTTGTCGCCATGACATGCTTTTTCTCTGTGCACTCTGTGTTCATCTGTCCCAGGTAGGAATGCTGCAGTATAATCCATGGTGCTGATTGTACTCTGGTGCCCTTGTGTTGGCCCAGAGTGGCTCAGCTATTTTTATATCTAAAAGGACAGTGCAACCTCCAGAGAATGGGAGGATAAGGATGCTGGATAAAACTGTCTCCGTCTTTAACTGGGATACTGATATGAGACACACTGACATGTTTAGCTATTGTGGTTGTTTTGCTGGTTCTTAACCTTTTCCCTCATATTCTCACAAATTTAAGGGAAGCACTCGTTTGCGCATTGTTTTTTCTCTTTTCCATTTGGGTCATATTTTGTTTTGGTTTTTTTTGTCAGATTTGCAATAATTTGAGAGACTGGCCTGAAGGAGAGAGAGGCTTATTTACAGTGCCTTCAGAAAGTATTCAGACCTATTGACTTTTTCCACATTTCATTGTGTTACAGCCTGAATTTATGGAATAAATTGAGATGTTGTGTCACTGGCCCACACACAATACCCCATAATGTCAAAGTGGAATTAAGTTTTTAGAATTTTTTACAAATTAATTAAAAATGAAAAGTTGAAATGTCTTGAGTCAATAAGTATTCAACCGCTTTGTTATGGCAAGCCTAAATAAGTAAAATGTGCTTAACAAGTCACATAATAAGTTGCATGGACTCAATAATAGTGTTGAAAATGATTTTTGAATGACTACCTCATCTCTGTACTCCACACAGACAATTATCTGTAAGGTCCCTCAGTCGAGCAGTGAATTTCAAACACAGATTCAACCACAAAGACCAGGGAGGTTTTCCAATGCCTCGCAAAGAAAGGCACCTATTTATTGGTAGGTGGGTAAAAATATAGAAAACAGACATTGAATATCCCTTTGAGCATGGTGAAGTTATTAATTACACTTTGGATGATGTATCAATACACCCAGTCACTACAAATATACAGGCGTTCTTCCTAACTCAGTTGCCGGAGAGGAAGGAAACCGCTCAGGGATTTCACCATGAGGCCAATGGTGACTTTAAAACAGTTACAGAGTTTACTGGCTGTGATATGAGAAAACTGAGGATGGATCAACAACATTGTAGTTACTCCACAATACTAACCTAAATGACAGAGTGAAAAGAAGGATAAAAATATTCAAAAACACGCATCCTGTTTACAATAAGGCACTAAAGTAAAACTGCAAAAAATGTAGCAAAGAAATTAACTTTATGTCCTAATACAAAGTGTTATGTTTGGGACAAATCCAACACATCAATGAGTACCACTTCATATTTTCAAGCGTCGGCAAGGACTAGGCAGTTTTGTAGGATAAAAAGAAACAGAAGAGAGCTAAGCACAGGCAAAATCCTAGAGGAAAACCTGGTTCAGTCTGCTTTCCAACAGACACTACTAGACAAATTCACCTTTCAGCTTGACAATAACCTAAAACACAAGACCAATTATAGACTGGAGTTGCTTACCAAGACCATATTGAATGTTCCTGAGTGCATAGTTACAGTTTTGACTTAAATCGGCTTGAAAATCGATTTTTTTTTTTACCATTTGTCATTATGGGGTATTGTGTGTAGATGGGTGAGAAAAAAACAAAATATAATCAATTTTGAATTCAGGCTGTAACACAACAAAATGTGGAACGAGTCAAGTGGTATGAATACTTTCTGAAGGCATTGCAGTGCATTCTGAAAATATTCAGAACCTTTGAAGTTTTCCACATTTTGTTACATTACAGCCTTTCCCCTCATCAATCTACAAACAATACACCATAATGACAAAGAAAAAACACTTTATTTGACATTTTTGCAAATGTATTATAAATAAAAAACGGAAATATCACATGCATAAGTATTCAGACCCTTTACTCAGTACTTTGCTGAAGCAACTTTAGAAGCGATTACAGCCTTGAGTCTTCTTGGGTATGAAGCTACAAGCTTGGCACACCTGTATTTGGGGAGTTTCTAACATTATTCTCTGCAGATCCTCTCAAGCTTTGTCAGGTTGGATGGGGAGCATTGCTGCACAGCTATTTTCAGGTCTCTCCCGAGATGTTCGATCGGGTTCAAGTCCGGGCTCTGGTTGGGCCACTCAAGGACATTCAGAGACTTGTCCCAAAGCCAGTCCTGCGTTGTCTTGGCTGTGTGCTTAGGGTCATTGTCCTGTTGGAAGGTGAACCTTTGACCCAGTCTGAGGTCCTGAGCGCTCTGGAGCAGTTTTTCATCAAGGATCTCTGTACTTTGCTCCGTTCATCTTTCCCTCGATCCTGACTAGTCTCCCAGGCCCTGCCGCTGAAAAACATCCCCACAGCATGATGCTGCCACCACCATGCTTCACAGTAGGAAAGGTGCCAGGTTTCCTCCAGACGTGAAGCTTGGCATTCAGGCCGAAGAGCTCAATCTTGGTTTCATCAGACCAGAGAATTTTGTTTCTCATGGTCTGAGAGTCTTTAGGTGCCTTTTGGCAAACTCTAAGTGTGCTGTCATGTGCCTTTTACTGAGTGGCTTCCATCTGCCACTCTACCATAAAGGCCTGATTGGTGGAATGCTGCAGAGATGGTTGTCCTTCTGGAAGGTTCTCCCATCTCTACAGAGGAACTCTGGAGCTCTGTCAGAGTGATCATCGGGTTCTTGGTCAACTCCCTGACTAAGGCCCTTCTCCCCCGATTGCTCAGTTTGGCCGGGTGGCCAGCTCTAGGAAGAGTCTAGGTGGTTCCAAACTTCTTCCATTTAAGAGTGATGGAGGCCACTGTGTTCTTGGGGACCTTCAATGCTGCAGAAATGTTTTGGTACCCTTCCCCAGATCTGTGCCTTGACACAATCCTGTCTCGGAGCTCTACGGACAATTCCTTCGACCTCATGGCTTGGTTTCTGCTCTGACATGCACTGTCAACTGTGGGACCTTATATAGACAGGTGTGTGCCTTTTCAAATCATGTCCAATCAATTGGATTTACCACAGGTGGAAGTTGTAGAAACATCTCAAGGTTGATCAATGGAAACAGGATGCACCGGAGCTCAATTTTGAGTTTCATAGCAAAGGGTCTGAATATTTATGTAAATAAGGTTAAAAAAAATTTATTTTTATTTTTATTATACATTTGCAAAAAAATAGGCTGTAACAACGAAATGTGGAAAAAGCCAAGGGGTCTGAATACTTTCTGAATGCACTGTAACCCATGGTTTACATGGCAGGTTGAAGCAATGCTCTTCCTTTCAGACTAAAATATGATTGTATGTTGTAGCATGCCAAGCAGAAGGCAGTAGCCCTAGTACATTTTAATGTGGACACATTAGTCTTTATAATTACAATACCCCACTAGGGAAACACAAATGTGTATGTTGTCTAGTGAACAACAGATTTGTTGTCCTTTGGCTTTGCTTTTGAAGTAGGGCCTTTTCTATAAGAGGCTGTAGTAGGGTCTTGCAATGACAGCGTCTTCTAACGCACGCAGGTGCGCAGATCGCTGTTTCCCCCATGACATCTCGCGCACAAAGGCGTGTGAAGGAATTTCGCATTTTCACGTCGATTTGCCTCCAGCGCGTGTGTGTTGCAGGCTCTGATGGGAATAACCGTGTAGAGGGTGTGTGGTCTAGATCAATAACTGTCGGACTGTAGCCTACTGTAAAAAATCTAAACACATTCGGGGCAGCGGAGAGGGATCTATGCTGGACTGATTTTAAACTGTGTGGGGGTGAAATACGACATTTGATGCTCACTGCTCAGCTCAGACGCACTGGAGAGCTGCAGGACGAAATTACTTGGCAACATATTAGTCGGTCATTGGATAGATAATCTGAAAGACTGAATTCTGGAATGAATGTTAGCGTTTTGTTTTAGTCAAGACGTCGATGTAGTTACAGTGGATTTTCTCTTATGATTTTTTAAGGAATAACAAAGATTCATTTACCCGGAGACTATTTGTCCAAGTGATAGCCTATGTAATGAAGGACTTCTTCACATTTACGAAATTATCTCTATGAGGGAAAAGACAGCTGTCTTGCATTTGTGAGGTTCTCCAATTTTCAGGATCGGGGCTCCCTTACATAACTGGGCTTTGTGTGTGTGAGACTGATGAAAACGGTCTGTTGAACTGCGCTGCCGCTTCACCACAGACATAAAGACGTAAGTAGTAGGCTATACTATAATAATAATCATAATTATGCTATTTAGGCCAATGTTTTTTTATATGACTCGACTTTCCATTTCCAATCTTTAATTGTACATTTAGCCTAGAATAATTGCTTGCCTTACAATTATATTGTGCACAATTTCCCTATTTATATTTCTTCACAATGTGATAAATTAATATATGAATTATTGTACTAGAATTTGGTTTCTATTTAAGCAATAAATCCTGAGGGGGTGTGGTATATGGCCAATATACCATGGCTAAGGGCTGTTCTTTTCACGACACAACACTGATTGCCTGGATACAGGCCTTAGCCGTGATATATTGGCCATATACCACAAACCCCCGAGGTGCCTTATTGCTATTATAAACTGGTTACCAACGTATTTAGAGCAGTATAAATAAATGTTTTGTCATACCCGTGGTATACGGTCTGATACACCACGGCTGTCAGCCAATCAGCATTCAGGGCTCGAACCAACCAGTTTATAATACACAATTTGACAGTGAAATGTGCGCGTGAACGGCTTTCCTCTCCCATCATATTCAGGATTAATCTATCTAGCAGTCAGAGCAGAGGCCACTGAGCATGCGCCCTATGTGTCCGTCTCCCACTGGGTCGTGATTAACACAAATAGATTAGAATGATCATCCAATAGGTAGGTCATGTGTGTTAGCAGTTAATAGCAACAATAATTCACTTGTTATTCCATTCACTATGTCTAATCTCTTAATAATAGCACTTGAATTAATATTTTCCTGCACAACAAGTGCCAAATGTGCAATTAGACCCCTATAATAATATCTGTAGAATTTAATAATGTTATGTTTTCAATAGAATTTGTAGAAAACAAAAGCTACTCCACAAAGCTCTGAAGATATACCAAAGTTGGCTCCATTTGTTGCTTGTGGAGTAAGGGCGCCCCTCAGAGTTTTCAAGTAGCACTGGCAACAATTTACGTTTTAGTTCTTTGAAACTTGCCATCGAAGCAGTATTGACTTTCATTGACTTTTCATATATTTCTCTTCTCCCCTAACGTGTCAAATAGGTTCAAGGGACGAGACCTGCCAAGATCTGGAGCAGTGATTCTAGAAGATTCTGTTGGATTCTCCTCACTATGATCACTGAGGATCTGGACTACCACTAGCTCTGATCAGACAGGATGAATGACAGACAGAGACAGGGAGGAGGGGTGCACACAGTGGAGGCAGACGTCATTTTCCACCATCCCGTCTGCTCTGACCTCCTCTCCTCCCCCTCGGATGAGGATGGGGGTGTCTGTCCCCTCCCACTGAAGCAGGAGGGGAACACCAATGCTCCAGACCTGGGATTCATACTGGACGACCAAGGATTCTGTCGACAGAGCACACCAGTTACAAAGGAGTACTTGTTGGATGGTGGTACGGTGATTGGGAATCATCACTTTGACCATCCACAGGGTGATGGATCATACATCTCAAATACAGATCAGTTTCACATTACTGATCTTTCTCATCAAGCAAATACATCTCACATACCCAAGCTTGATGCTGGTAGAGACCAGAACTGTACTCATGGCAGAAACGGTATCAGTGAGGATATGAATGGGGCGAGGGCCAAAGTGCCCTGCAGTGTGGGTCCCTCTCTATGCTTCAAGGGAGTGGTCAGAGAGGAAGTGGAAGGGTCCCTGTCCCTCTACAGAGAGAGCATAGTGAGGAGTCAGTGTCACATCACAAACGTCACCGCCTCCCCGGAGCAGGGGACCGCCGCGCCTGACACTCATTGTATCACCGCGGACAACCAGCCAACCATACAAGAGCTGGAGCGCTTGTTCAGCCACAGCTCTGCCACAGAATATGACACATTGTATGGACAGTCAGGGCTTGAGTCGAGCCAAGGACGCAGGGACAGTAGTGGCCATGGTGGGGTCAGTAACACAACGCCTAAAGAGGAGCCGGATTTAGTGATCGAAGTCGGTGGCCAGAAAATCAGTGTTCACAAGTCTGTTCTGGCAGAGAAGAGTGACTATTTCAAGGCTCGTCAGTCGAGAGACATCCTGAAAGTGAAAGGGCTGAAGTACAAGACCCTGACCATCCTGATAGACTATATCTACACCTCTCAGATGAATGTACACAAGGACAATGTGGTAGAGGTGATCACAGGAGCTAAGATCTTACAGATCCCATGTGCCGTCCAGGCTGCTATGGATACCATCTCAGAGCAGGTCACAGCAGAGAACTGCTACGAGATTCTAACTATCGCCAAGAAGCAACGACTTAACGAACTGAAGGAGACGGCCTATCGCTTCATGAGTGACAATTTCCTCCAGATCCTGCGGGACCAAGCGGTGTACGGACATCTGACGGGGTCGGAGAGGGATCTGGTCCTGAAGAAGAGAATGGAGGGAAAGAGGTCCCTGATGGTCGCCGAGATCAACGATGTGTTCGACCACGTCGGGAGCCGACCTCAGAGTCGCTGTAACAGTCGACCGCAGAGCCCTCTGTCCTTGGCTTCCTTCGAGGAGAACCACATGATTTACTACTTCAACGAGGCAGCCAATGACTGGAGACCTCTGACTCTGATGCCGGAGGACATTAACACTAAGGGCTGTGGGATCTGCACCATGTACAACTACCTGTTTGTGGCCGGTGGGATAAAGGGATTTGGGGACAAGGGCAAGGTCTCAGACAAGGTATTTTGTTATAACCCCATCACTAACCGCTGGAGCGAGGTTCGGCCGCTCAACCAGGCACGGTCGCAGCTCAAGCTAGTGTCTATGGAAGGTAACCTGTACGCCATAGGAGGGGAGTGTTTGTTCACAGTGGAGAAGTACGATCCTCGGACAGACAGATGGACCACGGTGGCTCCCTTACCCAAAGGGGCGTTTGCAGTGGCCCATGAAGCCACCTCATGTAATGGAGAGCTCTATGTTTCTGGAGGGTCTCTGTTCTACCGTCTCCTAAAATACGACCCTAAGAGGGACGAGTGGCAGGAGTGCCCCTACAACAACAGCAGGAAGAAGTCAACCGACATGGTGGCCCTGAAAAGCTTCATCTACAGGTTTGACGTCAACCGTGACCAGGGGGTCAATGTGTTCAGGTACAACACTATAGTGAAAATGTGGCACGACTGTGTGTCGCAGCGACAGGGCACCCCTTTGCCGTTCAGGTGTGCCGTCATTGGAAACTGCATCTATTGTGTGAACAAGACTCAGATTCTGCAGTTTATAGTGGAGGAGGACGGGTCTTACTTTGTAGAGGAACCTCTGAGGCCACCACTGGAAGCTAAGGGCATACTGTTCCCTTTCATCCTCAGTCTGCCTGAAAAGACTCCTGTGATGTGACCATGTACCAATTATGCTACATTACAGAAGCCCATCAACAGAATATAGTGGACCTTAAAATATAATGAAAATGTTTCAAAGTCAGCTATATTTTCCCCTGTCCAGTTTACCTGCTCGTAATGGAATGTGTTTTTTTTGCATGGCCAGTTACAGTATCTACAGGACAAGCCTTAACGAGGATGACTTTTACATGTTGAATGAGTGCAACCAGAAATGGATCTGACTGTACATAATGAGATAATGACACGTACATATGTTTTTTTGTGTATTTCCCTGTGTTCAGTTTGTATTGTGCATTTTTGTTATTGCAGATATTTAGAATACATATTGTTTATAATTCTGTTGGCTGGCTGGTCGCTTTTAGACAAACATCTCACATCAGAGTTGGAATTGTCTGAGTGAAGGGACAGATAAAGTATGTTCTGACTGACACATAGCTGGCACACACAGGTCTTATCTAAATGAAACAAGCAAACACATAAGCAGCTTCATCTCTTACAGTACAAGGCCTGCTACAGTGGTGATGTCTGCTCTGTAACATTGCTCTATGAAGAAACAGTGGGAGGGGAAATAACATTCACACGGCACCAAGGCCCGATATCAGAACTGCCTTTGACATGACTTCACAAGGCCATTGAACAGAAGGAGGAAATAAGCCACATACTGTATATCTTCTACAATAATGCTATTCTACCATTACAGATAGTAATAATAATAATAATAATAATATATAGTCAAGGAATTATGTTGAAGAGCACAATGCACTTATTAGTGAATTAGGTTCAAAACCAGTACCTACCTATTAATTCAGAACCAGACCCACCTATTCATTCAGAACCAATAACCAGCCTTCCAGGTTTCGTCAAAGACAACACTCTACATACAGTTGAGTTGAGTTTCAACACACTACAAACATTGTTTTGTGGTGTACATGAATCCGAAGGTGAATTATTGCAGCACAAGAAGAGTGGTGTTTTTGACTGACCCTGGGGATCGGGTTAAGTTACTGAGTTTGATTGAAACGGGTCTTAGGTGTGCACAGATGTTTACAGGATTGAGTCAGCATAGATATGAGGGACAATTCTTACTGCTCACTGTTCACTCTTAGGGGCCTGGTCCTTGACTATCACATTTGCCAAAGACAAAATAGTCTGGTATAGTCTGATATAGTCTGATAATAACACATCAAACCCTTTCAGACATTGGTTGAAAATATTCTAAATCAAAAACATGAATGTGGCCTCTCTACATTCACACGCAACACTAAGCAATAGTATTAGCAACAATGTATCAACGTTGCTGTGAAACAAGGGCACCACACTTGCTGCTACACTATTCTTTAACATTCTTCAGAGAAGTGAGGAGTCATTGCTCCTATGCAGGACTGAAGAATTTGCCCTTGTCCTGCCGATAATGAAAACGCTATTACGTTGTCATCTCCCACAAGTATTTGATGAGCCAGCCAGAAAGACTGTGACTAGCATACATAGGATGCGCTTTCGGATACTGTTGAACTGCCTCACAAGTACTTGACTATTTCAGTATAATTTATGCTGATGAAGCCGTTTGCCCATATAAGATGATGTATCCTACTTTGGTGTGTAGCCATGGCCTGTCAGATTTATTCCATCCATTTATTATGCATAATCATCTAATTTAGTAGGAAGCACACTTTTCATCAACTTCAGCTCAATGTTAATCTGTTCTGCTAAGGTATGCCAAATCCCTAGTGCACTTTAATACAATATTGGAGCTGGTCAAATAGCACTCCATCTCATTGCTCTTTCTTGGAAATTAGACATATTTGTTTGCTTTTTGCAATAATACATCAATGGGAGTTTTGTTAATCTGTGGGATTTGATTCAGAGGAATTTATTTGGTGAAGGAAATGCTACCATCACATTTTAACAGTATCTCTGAGAGGCAGTATCTCCAAGAGGCAGTTGTAACTTTTGTGACAGAGTGGATGTGGTTGGACTTAATAGTTTGGTGTTTTACTGGCTGGTGTCAGTGTGTAGTGAAGCTCTTATGGCCTGTTGGCTTTGGACTTAATATTGCAATGATGAATGACTTGAAAGTACAGTGTTGGTTGAAGGCTTTCTTACTGTTAATTATTATAAGTAACAGCTAACAAACTAACTGTTTCATGATGTATTTCAGTCAAAACTAAGTGCTGAAAATAAAATATTTTGTGTTTGAAAAAAGTGTCAGTGTCATTCTCTATAGAGTGTGTTTTGCAGTATAGATGGAGAGGTCCTTAATTATAACTGCTGAGGAGCAGTGCTCTGATATAGACTTTTATTTTCACTTGGTACAGAAGTGCCACCTACTGGACAATGACTGTAACACGTCCTGTGCTTATCATTTCTCTCTTGAATGAAAACAGATTAATTCACTATAATAATACCATCCAACACTGTATTAATACATTATTGTATTTGCTCCCCTAAGTGAAAAGATACATTTATTCTCTCCTGATGAGGCAGAAGGGGTGGTGATGCTTGGTGGTGTTGCTATAGCCGGTTGACAGCAGGTCCTGCGGTTTCGGCATCATCTCCTCTGTAAACCTCAGGTCTACTCTCAGTAATCTCTGGACTACGGAACGTAGTCGTAGAGAAGTAGTTCACATATTTGGACACTGGTGGCTCCTCCTATTTGACAATTGATATTGAAGTATTATGAGTAATTATACATTTTATAATTAGGGCTAGAAGTTTTTCGTGACCATAACTTTTTTCCTGGTCAAGTCACGTGGTCAGGAAAAACTTGCACCATCAATTAGAATTGAAAATGAAACAAAATATTTTGTTAGATTGCTAACCCTTATACAAAAGAACAACAGTGTCATCTTCTGGTGAGTAGAGAGAGGTACCGGTGTATTACCTCCGCGATAGGAGGCAGGTTGTCGGCCCACTGCGTGATTTCGTATGTGGAGCGGTCGATGGTGACGTTCATGATGCTCTTGCGTGTCTGTCTGGTTGAGCTCTTGGCTATGGGGATCAAGGCCAAGACAAAACAGGCTGCCACGTTCAACACCCCGGCAACCACAAAGCCCAAGTTGTAGCTTCCTGTCATGTCATTCATCCAACCTGACCGGGACAACAACCGGGACAATGACTGAGACTTCAAACAACAAGGATATGATGACTATGACTTTTATCATCATACTACTTTTATGATGTTCCTTCATGCAAAGACAGTGATGTAACCTCTGCACATCTGCCAAAAAGATTGGTTTAACTTTTGATCCAATTCAGTCATTGTTTGGCTGTACTGACATGGCTTACACTCCTCCAACTTAAGAATAAGTACTGTTACAACAACAACATCACCTGCAGTGAACCTACCAGCAAAGGGCGGTCCCAAGCAGCTGACAGCGTTGACCGTGAGCATTAACCCCCAGGCCACGGGCATCTTCTCGGCCCCCATCAGGTCAAAGGTCAGGACAGGGAGCAGGATGTAGTTGCCAGCATCAGCGATCCCCAGGAACAGGCCGAAGGCCACCAGAGAGACATAGGAATGGAGCAGTGGGATCAACATGTACAGCAGACCTGGCAACACAGGAGGAAACACAGTAGGAGACAGGTGTTCGGTTGTGTACGGTCTGCAGAATTCACCTTGTACATTTTACTGCAGCACAGCCGTGATAATAATCGCCATAACATACACTCTCTCGTGTCGTATTGCTTTACTAACGGTCACAATGACAGTGAGGACGTATAGGCGTACGGGCAACCCACCAACACCGAACACAGAGGCCTGGTTGATGTAGAGCCTGTTGATTCTCTCTGAGTCACAGATCCTGCCGAAGATGATCCGGCTGATCATGCTAGTCAAGCCTAGGAACAGCATGATGTTAGTGGCGCTGTGGACTGGGATGCCCAGCTGAACCGCATGCTTCACCTAGAGCAGGACACACACACACACACATTTTGTACCTAAACTACATTCACTCATCTTTGAGGTATGAGTAAAACTACAGAATGGTTCCAAACTATAATGTCGTACTGTTTCAACTGAGCCTTCAGTTGTTTACATCAGTATGTAACTTACCAAGTGGACATATGGAATGAAGAATCCAAATTTACACAGTCCATTGGCTGCAACCCAGATCAGAAAGACTTTGTCTTTCCACAGGCCAAGGTCCACAACAAACTTCTTCAAGGGAGAGTTCTTCAAATTATCCACCACACTTCTAGTGTAACCTTTCAAATACGTTTGAAATATAAATCACTCAAACCTCATCAGTAACACATAGCTTTTGATTAATATGAAATTTTTATACAATTTTAGTTTGAAAGCGTACACATAAAAATCAGTTGAGGTAGTTAAATCAATTGTGCACTCAGTCATGATGATGTGATAAATGATCCCATTACTGTATGCTCATCATTTAAAATGGTAACCTGTAATAAAGAAATAAAAACCGTTGTGGGTCTGAACGTCCTGCAGTACCTTTGGGGTTGAGTGGCAGGTAGGTGAAGCCGGTGATGACACAAATAATCATGAGACCTGAGAACACGCGGAGACTCTGCCTCCAGCCAAGGGCGTCTATGAGAAACAGATGGAGCCGGGTCTGGACCAGGGCCCCTGCTGCTCCCCCTGACATCACTATCCCCGTGGCCAGGGAACGCTTGGTGGTGAAGTACTGGCTCACCATGATCATACCTGCCCCACGGGAGGAGGAGGAGGAGGAGGGAGATTGGAGATGGAGGTGAGATAATGTGTTAGCTGTCCTGGCCATGAGAATACAATATGAACTAGAAAAGTTGTGGAAGGATTGGAAGTTTTAGTGAATTCATAGTGCAGGGGTAGGCAACTAGATTCAGCCGCGGGACAATTTTTGTTGGAGCTTTTTTTTAAAGCCAAAACTATCATCCTAAAAACTTTGGGGGGCCCAAAAAACTAACTCGCAGGTCGCCTGTTGCCGACCCCTGCCATAGTATAACTAACCACTAGCTAATTCCCTCCCTCCCTTGTACCAACCTGGGGTGAAGGCAAAGCTCGAGCCCACTCCAGTGAGGAAGCCGTGTGTGAAGAACAGTGTTCCTAGATTGGGTGCGTAGGACGAGCACACTGTGGAGATCATGATGATGAGGGATCCTAGGATGGAGATCTCTCTGGCCCCGTACCTGACTGTCAGCTTCCCGGACAGGGGCCCACAGACCATGATGAAACCATAGCTGATGGAGCCAACCCATGCTACAGGACAGCAGAGAGTAGGTCATAGGTTAGGTAGCTAGCAGATTTCAATGTATCTATTCTATAGCATCTGTAAGCAATCTTCTGATTGATGTGATACAACAGCATGTAATTTGTGCAGTTTAGGTAACTACTTGTTTATAACATGTTTATTACTGTTGTAACTACACATTTCAACAATTATTTTGTATTAGCTACAAAGTGATTTCGTGATCATGACATGAGATGTGTAAACGTTAATAAACCTGTAGAGTTTACAGTGTGTAACCTAATTCTACATTTCACAATGATATTGGGTTGAATACGAAATGCTCTGAGACCAGGTTGGATACGTTATGTGATTATGTGCAGTTTAGGGTAACTTGCCTGTTTTAGAACTTGTCTCCCCAAACTCTTTGAGGAGACTGATGAGGTACACTCCGAAGGAGTTGTGATATCCCAGTACCAGGACATTATAGAGGAACGATGATAAGACAATCACCCATCCCCATCCACCGTCCGGGGGAGGCTTGATCGGTGGGGGTCTGCGAAGCTCCGGAGGAATAAGCTCGGGTTCGTCGGAGTAAAACCTCCTGAAGGGAATGGCAGTCCAGAAGATGTGCATGTTGATGCACAAAATACACGGACCTAGGGTGCTATCCACCTCGACTGGTTCGAGACGTCTGGCACGCAAAATAAAGGTGGATAGAATCACAGAGGAACGTTGCCATATAGAATCACAGAGGAACGTTGCCATAGAGCCAAACATGTTTAACCCAGATCTGTCTGACATCATACTTGCCATACAGGTATCTCCCTGGAAACTTGCGAGCTTTGGCCTCCTGTTCAACTTTTGTTGAACTTCAGTAGGCCTATCCTAGCCTGAGTACCAGTCTGTTAACATTCACTCCTTGTAGGCTACTTCGTGTCATATGCCCAATGTTTAGCATGACAGGAGTGGTAAGTAGTGGAATAATAGCTACAGACTTGTACCCATACGTTAACCAGAATATTTAGACTAAGTTGTAATAGCCTACATTTTGATCGTAATATAAATTAATTATTTAGGAAATTATTTAAATAATTTGTCAATAATTGCAACGTAATTGAGGCAACTCAATGGAGTGTGTGTGTGTGTGTGTGTGTGTGTGTGTGTGAGTGAGAGAGAGAGAGAGAGAGAGAGAGAGAGAGAGAGAGAGAGAGAGAGAGAGAGAGAGAGAGAGAGAGAGAGAGAGAGAGAGAGATCCACAATGAATTCGAAAACAAACCCAATTTTGATAAACTCCCTTATCTACTGGGTGAAAAACCACAGGGTGCCATCACAGCAGCAATATTTGTGACCTGTTGCCACAAGAAAAGGGCAACCAGTGAATAACAAACACCATTGTAAATACAACCCATATTTATGTTTATTTATTTTCCCATTTGTACTTTAACTATTTGCACATTGTTACAACACTGTATATATACATAATATGACATTTGAAATGTCTTTATTCTTTTGGAACTTCTGAGTGTAATGTTTACTGTTAATTGTTTTGTTCATTTCACTTTTGTTTACTATCTACTTCACTTGCTTTGGCAATGTTAACATACGTTTCCCATGCCAATAAAGCCCTTAAATTGAAATTGAAATTGAATTGAGAGAGAGAGAGAGCGAGAGAGCGAGAGAGAGAGAGAGAGAGAGAGAGAGAGAGAGAGAGTGCACGTGTAACGTTACGCGCTTTGGAATTATTCCAAAGATTTTGAGCTACATTTCGAGCTATTCTTTAGGCATAAGGGCCTATTTCTTTATTGGTTTACTAGCCTAGACTTTAGAGAAAGCTTTTTAGATTGTATTTTATTCCATGGCCTTATTTTTGAGAACTGTATTTTATTGTAGGCTACATTTATTTACGCCTATTGCTATATATGCTACAGATGTGTGTTTTGCAATTTATTTGGTCTCCATTTTATCTTAAGCTTTTTTGGATATAGTAGCGGCAGCCTGTCACTGCACATAGCCTGGATCACATGCTTGCGCATAGTGCGTGTGTGACGTAGTAGGTAATTGAATAGAAGATGGAGAGAAGATGCCTACTGCCATCTGAATATAGCAGAAAATAAAAACATCGACCCAATTCGTTCTACATTCTTTGCAATCATTTAGCGGTATAGGTAACCGCTGTATGGTAGTGTTGCATAACGGGCCCAATGGCTGTGGCAAATGCGAAACAAACTGTCCTAAATCCGGTAAGAGGCTTGTTCATTAACCTACCTCTACTACTCACAGCAAAACTCTCCCTTTCTCAACTATGGGAATAAAATAATTCTGACACATTGAATAGCCTACCCTGCATATTAGGCTACCGCAGGTATTTGTTTAGTAGTCAATAGGTAGCTTATATGTGCAGCTATATCGTCCATCGTTTTGCAGTCATTTCATTGTAGCCTACAATTGTCGGGCCGAAATCCTGTTGGCATGTGTAATGATTTTATACGATCTTGTGTATCCGCTATGGGATAGAGGCTATTGAATGTATTGATAAATAATGGCATAGGCCACACACACACACACACACACAGACACAGGGCGAATATGATTTGATTATGTTTGGCCTTTATTAAGCCTCTCTTACCTCTATTCAGGTGATTCCATTCACTGGGGCCATACCTGGGGGCCTACACCCTGGGGAGATGGTCATTATCCAGGGCACTGTTCACAATGATGCTGACAGGTATGTGATATAATATAATATATAATATGCCATTTAGCAGACGCTTTTATCCAAAGCGACTTACAGTCATGCGTGCATACATTTTTGTGTATGGGTGGTCCCGGGGATCGAACCCACTACCTTGGCGTTACAAGCGCCGTGCTCTACCAGCTGAGCTACAGAGGACCACATGTGATGATGTTATGTTGTTTTCCCTAACCCTAATTTAATTTCCATATCCCGGTTCAACCTAACCCTAATTCCGCTTACTCAGAAGTAAAATGATGTCGCTAAAGTTTGTCATTTCCTGTTTGACTTCTGGGGGGAATGCCATTAACAATTGTGATCACCTTTGTGCAAAAGAAGGAAGCGAAATTAGGGTCCTCGCTCGTAAACGGAAACTCTCGACCAAACCCCTCCCTTCCGCTAATTTCACCTGGTTTATCATGCCCAAAAAGCACATTTTTGTTTTCATGAATTTGTACGATACAGAAAATGTTGACTTTGTGGTTGTGGGTGGAATCTAGCGGAAAGGCGCTACGGAGGGTAATGCATATGGCTCAGTACATCACTGGGGCCGAGCTCCCTGCCATCCAGGACCTTTATACCAGGTGGTGTCAGAGGAAGGCCCTAAAAATGGTCAGACTCCAGCCACCCAAGTCATAGACTGTTCTCTCTGCTACCGCATGGCAAGCGGTACCGATGCACCGAGTCTGGAACTAGCAGGACCCTGAACAGCTTCTACCCCCAAGACATAAGACTGCTAAATACTTAAGCAAATACAGTGGCTTGCGAAAGTATTCACCACCCTTGGCATTTTTCCTATTTTGTTGCCTTACAACCTGGGGTTTGTATCATTTGATTTACACAACATGCCTACCACTTTGAAGATGCAAAATATTTTTTATTGTGAAACAAACAAGATATAAGACAAAAAAACAGACAACTTGAGCGTGCATAACTATTCACCCCTCCCCCATTCTTCAAGGCAAAACTGCTCCAGCTCCTTCAAGTTGGATGGATTCCGCTGGTGTACAGCAATCTTTAAGTCATACAACATATTCTCAATTGGATTGAGGTCTGGGCTTTGACTAGGCCATTCCAATACATTTAAAGGTTTCCCATTAAACCACTTTAGTGTTGCTTTAGCAGTATGCTTAGGGTCATTGTCCTGCTGGAAGGTGAACCTCCGTCCCAGTCTCAAATCTCTGAAAGACTGAAAGAGGTTTCCCTCAAGAATTTCCCTGTATTTAGCGCTATCCATCATTCCTTCCATTCTGACCAGTTTCCCAGTCCCTGCCGATTAAAAACATCCCCACCGCATGATGCTGCCACCACCATGCTTCACTGTGGGGATGGTGTTCTCGGGGTGATGAGAGGTGTTGGGTTTGCGCCAGACATAGCATTTTCCTTGATGGCCAAAAAGCTACATTTTAGTCTCATCTGACCAGAGTACCTTCTTCCATATGTTTGGGGAGTCTCCCACATGCCTTTTGGCGAACACCAAACGTGTTTGCTTATTTTTTTCTTTAAGCAATGGCTTTTTTCTGGCCACTCTTCCGTAAAGCCCAGCTCTGTGGAGTGTATGGCTTAAAGTGGTCCTATGGACAGATACTCCAATCTCCGCTGTGGAGCTTTGCAGCTCCTTCAGGGTTATCTTTGGTCTCTTTGTTGCCTCTCTGATTAATGCCCTCCTTGCCTGGTCCGTGAGTTTTGGTGGGCGGCCCTCTCTTGGCAGGTTTGTTGTGGTGCCATAGTCTTTCAATTTTCTATTAATGGATTTAATGGTGCTCCGTGGGATGTTCAACGTTTCTGATATTTTTTAATAACCCAACACTGATCTGTGCTTCTCCACAACTTTGTCCCTGACCTGTTTGGAGAGCTTCTTGGTCTTCATGGTGTCGCTTGCTTGTTGGTGCCCCTTGCTTAGTGGTGTATACTGAGATCATGTGACAGATCATGTGACACTTAGATTGCACACAGGTGGACTTTATTTAACTAATTATGTGACTTCTGAAGGTAATTGGTTGCACCAGATCTCATTTAGGGCTTCATAGCAAAGGGGGTGAATACATATGCACCCACCACTTTTCCGTGATTATTTTTTAGAATTTTTTGAAACAAGTTATTTTTTTCATTTCACTTCACCAATTTGGACTATTTTGTGTATGTCTATTATATGAAATGCAAATAAAAATCCATTTAAATTACAGGTTGCAATGCAAACAAAATGTATACTTTTTCAAGGCACTGTAGGTACCCAGACTATCTGCATTGACCCTTTTTGCACTCTTTTGACTCATCACATACGCTGCTGCTACTGTTTATTATATATCCTGTTGCCTAGACACTTTACTCCATACCTACAGTATCAATCAATCAATCAATCAATCCAATTTTATTTATAAAGCCCTTTTTACATCAGTAGATGTCACAAAGTGCTATACAGAAACCCAGCCTAAAACCCCAAACAGCAAGCAATGCAGAAAAAACTCCCTAGAAAGGCAGAAACCTAGGAAGAAACCTAGAGAGGAACCAGGCTCTGAGGGGTGGCCAGTCCCCTTCTGGCTGTGCCGGGTGGAGATTATAACAGTACATGGCCATTAAGGCCAGATTTTTCTCCAAGATGTTCAAATGTTCATAGATGTCCAGCAGGGTCAAATAATAATCACAGTAGTTGTAGGGGTTGCAACAGGTCAGTACATCAGGAGTGAATGTCACTTGGCTTTTCATAGCCGGGCATTTAGAGGTTGAAATAGCAGGTGCGGTAGAGAGAGAGAGTTGAAAACAGCAGGTCTGGGACAAGGTAGCACGTCCGGTGAACAGGTCAGGGTTCCATAGCCGCAGGCAGAAGAGTGGAAACTGGAGCAGCAGCACGACCAGGTGGACTGGGGACAGCAAGGAGTCATCAGGCCAGGTAGTCCTGAGGCATGGTCCTAGGGCTCATGTCCTCCGGGATGGGAGGGAGAGAGGGAGAGAGAGAGAATTAGAGGGAGTATACTTAAATTCACACAGGACACCGGATAAGACAGGAGAATAACACCAGATATAACAGACTGACCCTAGCCCCCGGCACATAGACTATTGCAGCATAGATGACCATACTGTATCTACCTCAATTACCTCGTACCCCTGCACATCGACTCAGTACTGGTACCCTGTGTATATAGCCAAATTATCGTTACCCATTGTGTATTTATTCCTTGTGTCATTTTTTTCTAAAATGTTTCTATTTTTCTCTCTGCATTGTTGGGAAGGGCCCGTAAGTAAGCATTTCACTGTTAGTCTACACCTGTTGTTTACGAAGCATGTGACTAATTAAATGTGATTACATTTTGATTTCATTTGAATTATAGCTTCACGTCCACATCCTGGTTCAACCCTAACCCTCAACCACAACCCTAGCTTCATGTCCACACCCAGGCTCAACTGAAAGATAATCTGCTTATCCAACTAGAAAAAAATAAGTTCACCCAACTAAAAAAAACACATAAGTTCAACCCACTCCAAAAATAATAAGTTTACCTAGCTAAAAAATATGTTAAGCTTGCAAAAAATGTTTACCCAACCCAGTTCAACAAAAAAATTATACATTTAGTGCGACTTGAGTCCCCACCTTTGCTTTTAGACATTTTGAAACTCTAATACACACCAATGTGATAACTGCAGGTTCCAGATGGACCTGTCCTGTGGCAGCAGTACTAAACCTCGTGCAGACATTGCCTTCCACTTCAACCCCCGTTTTAAGGGCTCCCTGTGCGTCGTGTGTAACTCCCTGGTGCAGGAGAGTTGGGGCAGGGAGGAGACCCTTCAGCAGCTGCCCTACAGACAGGGAGCAGCCTTCGAGACGATAATCCTGGTCCATGATGACGTCTTTAAGGCAAGTGGACCAATGGGAGTTAATTGACTTACCATACATACCCATGTTTAAGGTGACCTAACCAGTTAAAACTGGGAGCAAAGTCTTCTTCAATTAGGCCACGAACAAGAAAAACTCCCTATCCTACATTTGCTTGCACATTCACTACTATTGAGTCACAAGAAGCTAGTAGACTCATGCAAAAGTCAAGCAAATACAGTATAATGGATTTATATGATGTTGTGTGAATGCTGTTCTCCTTTGTACCTGCAGGTGGCAGTAAATGGTTCTCATTTGTTAGAATACAAGCACAGAATCCCACTGGACAGGATTGACACACTATCTATATCTGGGAAAGTTAAGGTGCACGCCATTGGCTTCATACCAAACTCAGTACGTACCACCCCATTACTCTACTATATGTCCATACTAGAATAAATCATGTTTTCAGCTCGCTCTATAATGACTGTCTTTATTATTATTTTCTCCTGTAGGCAATATATTCATTATCAGGTGAATCAGGTGACCTGGTGAGTTGTGTTATATTTTCCATAAACTATAAAGGATAAATCTATGTAAGGCAACATGACCAATTGCATCAATATGTTGAATAGTTTACAGACATGGCCTAAATCTGATGCATTTCCAGAGTCTCCCTTACAAAGGCAGTCTACTGAAAGGGGTGAGTCCAGGACAGCACATCACAATCAAGGGACAGGTCAACATGTACCCACACAGGTAAGCAATGGGACACTACTCAGTATTTAAAGCATGTTTAAAAAAAAAAAATAGACAGTGTACCTTTGAGGTGGTGTGTAAGGTCAGGACTGGGACTGCCCAGTGCCCACTATCAATAACATACTGTAGAATAGCCTGCATCATTGTTGTCTGATGAACCTCCTGTCTGGCAGCTTCACTGTGAACCTCCGCAACAGCAGCACTGAGAACATCGCTCTGCACCTGAACCCCCGGATGAAGTCGGCCATGGTCATCAGGAACTCCTACCTGAGTGAGTCCTGGGGACCAGAGGAGAGGGAGCTTCCCCTCTTCCCATTCTCGCCTGGGGAGTACTTTGAGGTATGCTGCCTCTTAATATACAGTAGACGTACACTACCAGTCAAAAGTTTGGACACACCTACTCATTCAAGGCTTTTTCTTTATTTTTACATTGTAGAATAATAGTGAAGACATCAAAACGATGAATTAACACATGTAGTAACCACAAAAGTGTCAAACAAATCAAAATATATTTTATATTTGAGATTCTTCAAATAGACACCCTTTGCCTTGATGACAGCTTTGCACACTCTTGGAATTCTCTCAAGCAGATTCATGAGGTCACCTGGAATGCATTTCAATTAACAGGTGTGCCTTCTTAAAAGTTCATTTGTGGAATTTATTTCCTTCTTAATGCGTTTGAGACAATCAGTTGTGTTGTGACAAGGTAGGGGGGTATACAGAAGATAGCCCTATTTGGTAAAATACCAAATCCATATTATGGTAAGAACATCTCAAATAAGCAAAGAGAAACGACAGTCCATCATTACTTTAAGACAAGGTCAGTCATCACAGAAAATTTCAAGAACTTTGAAAGTTTCTTCAAGTGCAGTCGCAAAAACCATCAAGCACTATGATGAAACTGGCTCTCATGGGGACCGCCACAGGAATGGAAGACCCAGAGTTACCTCTGCTGCAGAGGATAAGTACATTAGAGTTACCAGCCTCAGAAATTGCAGCCCAAATAAATGCTTTACAGAGTTCAAGTCACAGACACATCTCAACATCAACTGTTCAGAGGGGACTGTGTGAATCAGGCCTTCATGGTCGAATTGCAGCAAAGAAACCACTACTAAAAGACAGCAGTAAGAAGAAGAGACCTGCTTGGGCCTAGAAACACGAGCAATGGACATTAGACAGGTGGAAATTTGTCCTTTGGTCTGGAGTCTTTGTGAGACGCGGTGTGGGTGAATGGATGATCTCCGCACGTGTAGTTCCCACCGTAAAGCATGGAGGAGGAGGTGGTATGGTGTGGGGGTGCTTTGCTGGTGACACTGTCTTTGATTTATTTAGAATTCAAGGCACACTTAACCAGCATGGCTACCACAGCATTCTGCAGCGATACGCCATCCCATCTGGTTTGGGCTTAGTGGGACTATCATTTGTTTTTCAACAGGACAATGACCCAACACACCTCCAGGCCGTTTTACGGCCCTCTAACCAATTGTGCTATTATGGGTGTTTTTTCGCGTTATTTGTAATTTATTCTGTACATAATGTTTCTGCCACCGTCTCTTATGACCAAAAAGAGCTTCTGGATATCAGCACAGCGATTACTCACCTCGTATTGGACGAAGATTTTTTCTTCAACGAATCGGACGCGAAGGATATTCTACAGACACCCGACTAGGTCCAAATCCCTGTCATTGGCATGAGAAAGAGACGGAGATATGGACGTAGGTCGGGGTGCCTTGTAAGGAGCTGACGGCGAGCGATTAATCTGCCTCTTCCATCAATCCTATTAGCCAACGTACAATCATTTGAAAACAAAATGGATGACCTAAGATCAAGGATATCCTACCAACGGGACATTAAAAACTGTAATATCTTATGTTTCACCGAGTTGTGGCTGAACGGCAACATGGATAACATACAGCTGGTGGGATAGACACTACATCGGCAGGATAGAACGGCTGACTCTGGTAAGACAAGGGGTGGCGGTCTGTGTATATTTGTAAACAACAGCTGGTGCATAAAATCTAATACTAAGGAAGTCTCGAGGTTTTGCTCGCCTGAGGTAGAGTATCTCATGATAAGCTGTAGACCACACTATTTACCAAGAGTGTTTTCTACTATATTTTTCGTAGCTGTCTACTTACTACCACAAACCGATGCTGGCACTAAGATTGCAATCAATGAGCTGTATAAGGCCATAAGCAAACAGGAAACGCTCATCCAGAGGCAGTGCTCCTAGTGGCCGGGGACTTTAATGCAGGGAAACTTAATCCGTTCTACCTAATTTCTACCAGCATGTTAAACGTGTAACCAGAGGGAAAAAAACTCTAGACCACCTTTACTCCACACACGGAGACACGTACAAAGCTCTCCCTCGCCCTCCATTTGGCAAATCTGACCATAATTCTATCCTCCTGATTCCTGCTTATAAGTAAAAACTAAAGCAGGAAGCACCAGTGACTCGGTTAATAAGGAAGTGGTCAGATGACGCAGATGCTAAGCTACAGGACTATTTTGCTAGCACAGATTGAAATGTGTTCAGGGATTCTTCCGATGGCTTTGAGGAGTACACCACATCAGTCACTGGCTTCATCAATAAGTGCATCAATGACGTCATCCCCACAGTGACCGTACGTACATATCCCAACCAGAAGCCATGGATTACAGGCAACATCCGCACTGAGCTAAAGGGTAGAGCTGCCGCTTTCAAGGAGCGGGACTCTAACCCAGAAATTAAAAGAAATCCCGCTATGCCCTCCGACGAACCATCAAAGAGGCAAATAGTCAATACAAGACTAAGATTGAATCGTACTACACCGGCTCTGACGCTCGTCAGATGTGGCAGGGCTTCAAAGGGAAGCACAGCCGCGAGCTGCCCAGTGGCACGAGCCAACAAGACGAGCTAAATCACTTCTATGCTCGCTTCGAGGCAAGCAACACTGAAGCATGCATGAGAGCATCAGCTGTTCCGGATGACTATGTAATCACGCTCTCCGTAGCCAATGTGAGTAAGACTTTTAAGCAGGTCAACATTCACAGACGGATTACCAGGACGTGTACTCCGAGGATGCGCTGACGAACTGGCAAGTGTCTCACTGACATTTCCAACATGTCCCTGACTGAGTCTGTAATACCAACATGTTTCAAGCAGACCACCATAATTCCTGTGCCCAAGAACACTAAGATAACCTGCCTAAATGACTACCGACCCGTAGCACTCATTTCTGTAGCCATGAAGTGCTTTGAAAGGCTGGTCATGGCTCACATTAACACCATTATCCCAGAAACCCTGGACCCACTCCAATTTGCATACCACCCCAACAGATCCACAGATGATGCAATCTCTACTGCACTCCACACTGCCCTTTCCCACCTGGACAAGAGGAACACCTACGTGAGAATGCTATTCATTGACTACAGCTCAGCGTTCAACACCATAGTGCCCTCAAAGCTAATCACTAAGCTAAGGACCCTGGGACTAAACACCTCCCTCTGCAACTGGATCCTGGACATCCTGACGAGCCGCCCCCAGGTCGTAAGGGTAGGTAACAACACATCTGCCACGCTGATCCTCAACATGGGGGCCCCTCAGGGGTGTGTGCTCAGTCCCCTCCTGTACTTCCTGTTCACCCATGACTACATGGCCAGGCACGACTCCAACACCATCATTAAGTTTGCCGACGACACAACAGTGAAGGCCTGATCACCGAAAACGACGAGACAGCCTATAGGGAGGAGGTCAGAGACCTGGCCGTGTGGTGCCAGGATAACAACCTCTCCCTCAACGTGATCAAGACAAAGGAGATGATTGTGGACTACAGGAAAAAAAAGAGGTCTGAGCACGCCCCCATTCTCATCGACGGGCTGTAGTGGAACAGGTTGAGAGCTTCAAGTTCCTTGGTGTCCACATCACCAACAAACTATCATGGTCCAAACACACCAAGACATTCGTGAAGAGGGCACGACAAAGCCTATTCCCCCTCAGACTGAAAAGATTTGGCATGGGTCCTCAGATCCTCAAAAAGTTATACAGCTGCACCATCGAGAGCATCCTGACTGGTTGCATCACCGCCTGGTATGGCAACTGCTCGGCATTCCGACCGCAAGGCACTAGAGAGTAGTGCGTACAGCCCAGTACATCACTGGGGCCAAGCTTCCTGCCATCCAGGACCTCTATACCAGGCGGTGTCAGAGGAAGGCCCTAAAAATTGTCAACGACTCCAGCCACCCTAGTCATAGACTGTTCTCTCTGCTACCGCACGGCAAGCCGTACCGGAGCGCCAAGTTTAGGTCCAAAAGGCTTCTACCCCCAAGCCATAAGACTCCTGAACAGCTAATCATGGCTACCCGGACTATTTGCATTGCCCCCGCACATTGACTCTGTACTGGTACCCCCTGTATATAGCCTCCTTACTGTTATTTTATTTTACTGCTGCTCTTTAATTTTTTTACTATTTTTTACTTAACACATTTTTTTCTTAAAACTGCATTGTTGGTTAAGCATTCACCTGTTGTATTCGGCACATGTGGCAAATATAATTTGATTTGATTTGATAAGGGCTATTTTACCAATAAGGATAGTGATGGAGTGCTGCATCAGATGACCTGGCCTCCACAATCCCCCGACCTCAACCCAATTGAGATGGTTTGGGATGAGTCGGACGGCAGAGTGAAGGAAAAGCAGCAAACAAGTGCTCAGCATATGTGGGAACTCCTTCAAGACTGTTGGAAAAGCATTCCAGGTGATGCTGGTTGAGAGAATGCCAAGAGTGTGCAAAGCTGTCATCAAGGCAAAGGGTGGCTACAAAGGGTGGCTATTTGAAGAATCTCAAATATAAAATATATTTTGATTTGTTTAACACTTTTTTGGTTATTACAATGTAGAAAATAGTGAAAATAAAGAAAAACCATTGAATGAGTAGGTCTGTCCAAACTTTTGACTGGTACTGCATTTTTTTTACTTTGTTCAGATGGTTGTTGTTTCTAAATAAGCCCATTTATCAGTTCTCACCTGCACGTTACCTGTATTATTGGAACTCTCACTAGTCTTTTTCACTACAAGTACTCTCTCTGCCCCAGATGCTTATCCTCTGCCAGCCCCACCAGTTCAAGCTGGCGGTGAATGGCTCTCACCTGCTGGACTACAGACACCGGGTGCAGGACCTGAGCACCATCAACCAACTGGAGATCATGGGAGACCTGGAGCTGATGGACGTCAAGCTGTGGTGACCCAGGACAATGAGGCTACGCTAAGCCCCATTCTGGACGACAGGCCCGGTTACAACAACAACAACAACCCCCCCCCCAATGTCTGCGCCATGAGGACTGTTTACAACTAAGGTAGCCTCTGATCTTTTTGAGTGGATCCACAGGACTTGACAGTCAGTATACTTGTATGCATTATCGGGTGCAATGTGTAAGGGAATCTGGAATAATGTCTAAAATATTAGAGTATTATAGAAACATTAGCCTCGTTTACACCTTGTGCTAACCAGTGGGTTTTGTGATCTGATCAATATGATCCAATCACTATCGGATCTAGGCTTGTCGCATCTACACATGGTATTAAAATGTGTCATCGTTCACTGTGTCCGCATTGTGACTGGATTTCCTGGTGCCTCCCTGTATGCAAATTATTTGACAGATATTATTTAAATGAATATGAATTTATTTATTTTAGACAATTATTGATGCCGTAAATCAATGGTGCTACCTGTCAATGATTTAGAGGCCGGTATAATTATAACTTAAATGATTTGACCATCCAAGTCTGTTTACACTTGATTGATTTTCAGATACAAAGCGTGTCTGACTACCTCCGGAGGTGGTCAGGAAGATCGGATCGCAATGAGTCTTAATTGGCTACACCTGTCAAAAAATGTGGGTATAATCAGGACAAAGGACACATTAGCACCAGGTATAAACAAGGCTATTAACTTATTGGTGGAAGGCTGCTAAATTACAATTTACATCTACAGGGACTGTGATTTGGAAGGGGTCGACTACAACATTTCTTGGAGCTGCACAATGTTTTGTTATTTTTAAATGAAATACTTATATCACTAAAATATTCCATAAACATTCCCCCATCTCAGGTTCCTCAGTGTTGAAACAAATTGTAGGATGGTTACAGGAGCTGCTTAGCAACCCTCAGAATATATATATATTTTCACCCTTTTTCTCCCCAATTTTGATCATCTCATCGCTGCAACTCCCCAATGGGCTTGGGAGGCGAAGGTCGAGTCATGCGTCCTCCGAAACATGACCCGCCTAACCGCACTTCTTAACACCGCCCGCTTAACCCTGAAGCCAGCCGCACCAGTGTGTCAGAGGAAACACCATTCAACTGACGAACAATGTCAGCCTGCAGGTGGCCGGCCCGCCACAAGGAGTCGCTAGAGCGCGATGAGCCAAGTAAAGCCCCCCGGCCAAACCCTCCCCTAACCCGGACAACGCTGGGCCAATTGTGCGCCGCCCTATGTGACTCACGATCACGGCCGGGATCGAACCCGGGTCTGTATTGACGCCTTTAGCACTGCGATGCAGTGCCTTAGACCGCTGCGCCACTCCGGAGGCCATCCTTAGAATATATTTATCAGGAATATGAAAACCCTGATTTAAAGAGCATATCTTAGAAAGGCAATATGGCCTGAAAGGCTGCATTACAAAGTCAAATACTCTATCTGTATGTGCAACCACAGAAATTGACAAATCTAGTTGTCTAAGTTCACCGACCATATGATCTAGTCTAGTGCGCTTCAATCAAAGCACAAGTACAATACAGGGTCAAACCAAATACACTGGTTGATGAGGATTCCAATGAAAATAATGAATGCATGTTAATCAATTAGTGTTGTATGACTGTATGGCCATTTTCCTTTCTTGCTTGGCCACAGTAACTCTACTAACCATTTGAGCTGGTCATTTCTGCCACCTCTATGCAAATTATTTTTCAGTCATGCATTTCACCCATTTTATTAGCTTTTAACAGTCATTTCTTAATATTTCACTACTGATATGTCATCTTCCAGCAGTGGCCCTTCCTCCAGTGGTGCACTAAGTGTGACCGGGTATATTTGCAAAGCAAAATACCTTGTAGATGTTGTCTGTTTCCTTCTGCTGTACATAATATAAATAATCTACTGTATGTAATGTATTATAAATAGTTCAAGTGCTTTTAAAATAAATGTATGATGATTGGAATATTCCTCTGGGGTCTTTTTTCCATTTGTTCATCTGTCCACCAGGTCCTCAATTACCTGTGATATCTACAGTACGCACATTTATTACCGCTCCAACATAGGTACATTTAGGTCGAGTCACTAAAATGTAAATGTAAATGTACATTTCTCCTCTTCAACCACCAGATGGGGCTATAAGTTAAGGGGTACAAACGACAGCAGTTGACCAGCCCTTCTTTCACACTCAAAACATGCAGAGGCAAAGGCTCTAGTATAATGTGATGTTTTCCAATGAGAAGTGGTTTCCTATGGAGTTTGCTTCTTCACATTAAAAATAGCAAATCCACGTGGCTTAGGGAAATGCTTCTGAAGTAAGCCTATAGTCACTTTCATTGACTTTAGTGCACACAAAGAGGTGAGTATGTCTGGTGACAGAGAGCCCTTGTTTTCCCCAGTCTCTATGATGCTGTAGCTGGAGGTCCAGAGGCCTCCGACCCCCGATGAATGGACCATTACCTGAGACCAGCCTACAGCAGGACTCACCCTCAATACATCATGTACGATTTTATACTGTTGAATCGTTTGTGATGTTAGCTGCAGTAACCACAGGCACTCGTCACAAGGCTACCTTTTAAAGACCTACCAAAGGATGTGTGACGTCAGAGATGATAACACATTACTTTCAACTGGTCACCTTAGGGCTTGGCTTCAACAGAAAGAATCTAGTACCTTAAAAATATGTGATTTTATTAATATATCCACAGGAAGTATAATGTGAGGAGAAAACATTACATTAGTATGGCACAACACCAAATATTTTTAACATGTAACTTAAAAAGAAAAAAATGAATTGAATGATATGAAACATAACCTAACGTAGCAGGCGTAAAAGAAAATGCCTGAGTGGCGTTTCCACATCCGGTTTCCAGTGGAAAAGGAAGCTAGGTTGAATTAGCTGTATCCCTGAAAACCAGATACATCCGGTTGTTGGCAACTCCACTAAGGCTAGCAACATGATGACACCAACTCTTGTTTACTGATTGCACTGTCGACTGTCAACTAGAATCTCATCAGACATTGTCCATCAGTGATCAACAAGTAGGCCATAGTCCGTTGTACAAAAAAAGAAAATGCCAGAACCGTGATTCATGATAGAAATAAAGCAGCTTTTCTTTAACATGTTTAGGAATAGCTGTCACAACACTATTTTTTGCTTTAAATAGCCATATATCCACCACCGTACATACATCCACCACTTCTGTTTTTCCTCCTCCACTCCTTTCCTTTGTCTGTCCCCCTCCCAGGACAGAGGACATACTTCAGTAGAAAACAGGAGCACTGGACATTTGTGTCTGTTTATACTATGGCAAAGTCCCCTTGGCCCTTCACCAGCAACAACCCCGTTATGATGCAGAGGTTTGGCAAGTTGTCGGCTGAGGAGGGAAGGTCCCCGTTCAGGTCAGTTCTGCTCTGCTCTCAGCAGCCAAATAGTACCACAGTATTTTAGAGGCTCAAGTCCTGTGATTTTAGAGGATGGAGAGGATATTGGTTACAGGCGTTCAGGGTTGAGACGACCCACTGTTTGGCACGGGTGTGGATATAAGGGAGGAGTGTTTTAAGGGACAGAGGGATGTTTGAGTGAACCCCCTGTCAGACAGAGCTGAGTTTGACCAGGCCTCTGACAGAGTCCTCGTGTAGAGAGTCCTGGCTGGCTGGGTTGTAGAAGCCCTGCAAGGTGTGGCTGTGTCCAATGGGACTGTTGCAAGGGAGCATGCCCGGTGGCGAGGGCACTTCCTCGGGCGTGAGGAAGTGGTGGTGGCCCCCGTCCGTGTGGTGGTGTCGTAGCCCGTCGCTGTGGTCATTCCGGAGAGGCAGCATGTCGTTGTCACAGCTGAGGTTGAGGGTGGAGGTAGGGGGTGTGGGCTGACCCCCCAGCGGCAGCGCTCCAGAGCAGGGACCCCCTAGCGATGTTCTGCCCGGTAGAGATGCCTCGTCTGTGAGGATGACTGGCTCACTCTGCAGCAGCGGTGTGGCAGCAGCCTGCAAAACGAATTTGGTGCTCTGAATGCACTGGTCTTGATCACACTGAGATGTGGGAGATGGACAGGGGGAGTAAAGGAATGAGTGTAGGGAGAGTAATGAGACATGTTGAGGGGGTGGGATTGGAGGTTGAAGACAGAGTGGGGACAATAGAAAGAAGAGGAAGAAGGAAAACAGATGACAGAGAAAGGAGGAGCAAGAGGTTAACATGAGGAGTGTAGTGAATTAATGAAGGAGAAGAGAAAATGAGGCTGTTAGTAACCTTGTTAGAATGCAAAGTAAACTAACACCAGAGAAAAACACAGTATTCAACGTGACCCAAATGCATAATGAAGCCAATACATGAAGTTAAAACAGCGGGCCATTAAGTCAGCTATTGATTTATCTCTGTAACCTAAATAGTTTAAATGTAAATCAAACATCTAAATGGACTGGGAATGAGCCAGCAGTGCACAGTTTTAGCCATTGAACTAGACGAGCACTTCTCTAGCCTATCTAATAATTATCAGATGTAGCAGGGGTAGTGGCAAAGTATAAAACTGAAGGCAGGCAGAGTGCACTTTCACAGAGAGAGAGAGAGAGAGAGAGAGAGAGAGAGAGCACATGAATCAATGGGAAACCTTTGATGATCCACTATGACAAACCTAACATTAGTGCTTTGAAAGGTCTTCTTAGATCGCACGTTCACAGGAGACTAAAGAAATAGAAGACAATCTGGTCCTCACATCTCAAATCACCTGTCTGGCCAAGCATAAACACACTAGGTTAAGAAGGTAATTTATAGAACTACTTCAGTTTCTCTTATCAATTTCCTATCAGTTGATGTCCTTTTATGAGTTTGGCTTCTTTTATAGTCATTCAGAGACAAACTCAACCACTGGACTCAAACTTAGCTGCTAGTAGACTCACATTAGTCACAAGTTGTATTGTCCAGTGCGTCCTGTAGCTCAGTTGGTAGATCATGGCGCTTGCAACGCCAGGGTTGTGGGTTCGTTTCCCACGGGGGGCCAGTATGAAAATTTATGCACTCACTAACTGTAAGTCGCTCTGGATAAGAGTGTCTGCTAAATGACTAAAATGTAAAAATGTTCCGCACCTAGATGCCTGAGAGGCTATTCTCACATTGCAGGCTCCTAGTCTCTCCTTTGAGACACAGCTACTGAAGGAGACTGCTCCAGCCAGTAGGCATCATCTCTACAGGAAGCAGAGATCTGAGAGCTTACTGACAGAGAACCCCGTCCTACTGTCTCCAATACGGTCTGTCTGCTGGTACCAGCCAGGCCTGGAGACAAAGAAGCTTTTCAGAGAGCATTATACACAGGGATCAGTACAGGGCACCGGCCCCAGAGCTCCAGAAATACACTCCATCCTGAGAGGATTGGTTCATCAGAGTCAGACCACACCAGAACAGACAGAAAGACGTTGGGAGAGAAGAGAGACGCTGGTATCTACAGAACATGGACCTATTAAGAAAGCAATACACAGTATTTACCTCTTAACCTATAGTAATGAGACAACTGGAGCAAAGTCAATTTGGAGAGATCCTCTAACACGGGCCATCTTGCATCATGATTAGTTTAGCCTAATCCCAATGTCAGCGAGTCGAAAGCTTCTCTTTGACAAATGCACATCCAAAAGCTCCACAGTCCACTCACTGCTCCTAATCTAATAATATTTACATTGACATTTTAGTCATTTAGCAGACGCAAGGGCACAGACTGATTTTTCACCTTGTCAGCTCGGGGATTTGAACCAGTAACCTTTCGGTTAGTGGCCCAACGCTAGGCTACCTGCCCAACCGCTAGGCTACCTGCCGCCCCAGGGTCTGCTTTGGCAAAGTTGCACTCCTAAGGTTACTTTCTAAAAGCATTTAAAGTTTCAGCTCCATAACGCCCTTCGGAAAAAGAGGCATGGTATTATTTACTAATGTGCTTGGAATATCTCCTTGGCTGTAATTACTTTAGAGGTTGAGTTTCTGGACAAGGTTGGGTCTGGGACTGCTGCCCACTGTCCTGCCCAGGTGTATTTGACAGATATTATTTCAAATTAATATGAATTTATTTATTTTAGACAATTATTGATGCCGTAAATCAATGGTGCTACCTGTCAATGCTTTAGAGGCCGGAATAATTATGATTTAAATGGTTTGACCATCCAGATCTGTCTACACTTGATTGATTTTCAGATACAAAGCGTGTCTGACTACCTCCTGAGATGGTCAGGAAGATCGGATCGCAATGAGTCTTAATTGGCTACACCTGTCAAAAAATGGTGGAAGGCTGCTAAATTTCAATTTACATCTACAGGGACTGTGATTTGGAAGGGGTCGACTACAACATTTCTTGGAGCTGCACAATGTTTTGTTATTTTTAAATGAAATACTTATATCACTAAAATATTCCATAAACATTCCCCCATCTCAGGTTCCTCAGTGTTGAAACAAATTGTAGGATGGTTACAGGTGCTGCTTAGCAACCCTCAGAATATATAAATATATATTTTACACCCCTTTTCTCCCCAATTTCGATCTGGTCTCATCGCTGCAACTCCCCAATGGGCTTGGGAGGCGAAGGTCGAGTCATGCGTCCTCCGAAACATGACCCGCCTAACCGCACTTCTTAACACCGCCCGCTTAACCCTGAAGCCAGCCGCACCAGTGTGTCGGAGGAAACACCGTTCAATTGATGAACAAAATTTCAGCCTGCAGGTGCCCGGCCCGCCATAAGGAGTCGCTAGAGCGCGATGAGCCAAGTAAAGCCACACCGGCCAAACCCTCCCCTAACCCGGATGGCGCTGGGCCAATTGTGCGCCGCCCTATGTGACTCCCGATCACGGCCGGTTGTGATACAGCCCGGGATCGAATCCGGGTCTGTAGTGACGCCTCTAGCACTGCGATGCAGTGCCTTAGACCGCTGCGCCACTCCGGAGGCCATCCTTAGAATATATCTATCAGGAATATGAAAACCCTGACCATATTTAACGTTCCTGTACCTGAGGGAATATGTGTGGATATTTATGACCTATAGTCTTCGTTTAGAAAGGCAGCCCAATTCTGATCTTTTTCCATTAATTGGTCTTTTGAACAAACCCAGCCTCTGTAGAGTAATATGTTCTTCAATAATCATCCAATAGCTGGTTTAAAGAGCATATCTTAGAAAGGCAATATGGCCTGAAAGGCTGCATTACAAAGTCAAATACTCTATCTGTATGTGCAATCACAGAAATTGACAAATCTAGTTGTCTAAGTTCACCGACCATATGATCTAGTCTAGTGCACTTCAATCAAAGCACAAGTACAATACAGGGTCAAACCAAATACACTGGTTGATGAGGATTCCAATGAAAATAATGAATGCATGTTAATCAATTAGTGTTGTATGACTGTATGGCCATTTTCCTTTCTTGCTTGGCCACAGTAACTCTACTAACCATTTGAGCTGGTCATTTCTGCCACCTCTATGCAAATTATTTTTCAGTCATGCATTTCACCCATTTTATTGGCTTTTAACAGTCATTTCTTACTGTTTCACTGCTGATATGTCATCTTCCAGCAGTGGTCCTTCCTCCAGTGGTGCACTAATGGTATTATTTACTAATGAGCTTGGAATATCTCCTTGGCTGTAATTACTTTAGAGGTTGAGTTTCTGGGACTGCTGCCCACTGTTCTGCCCAGGTGTGGGTGAAGGAACAGGGGCGAGAAGGGCAAGCTATTTCCCAAAGTCCGGCTGTCATTACCCATATTGGCATGCTGCTCTGTGCTTTGAGCCCGTGAGGTAGTGAAGTTCAGCTCTGATAAGATTAGCCCTGGTCGTAAACCTTTCATCAGCTCAGCAGGCTATAGGAAGAGCAACTCACACCTTGCTAGGGAGAGAGGAAACCAACCAACCCTGACCTAGCCTGAACTAAACTTTGCACGTCTAATCTGGATCTTCATCACGGCTGACTGTGGAATGTGCTGATTGAATTTTCAGCATTTATTTTAAGTGATTCAGGCAATCAAATGATGCCGGCTGTGTAAACATTGATTCATTCTAGGGCTGTTCAAGCTAGATGAGTTTGACACATACAGTTGAAGTCGGAAGTTTACATACACTTAGGTTGGAGTCATTAAAACTTGTTTTTCAACCACTCCACACATTTCTTGTTAACAAACTATAGTTTTGGAAAGTCGGTTAGGACATCTACTTTGTGCATGACACAAGTAATTTTCCCAACAATTGTTTACAGACAGATTATTTCACTTATAATTCACTGTATCACAATTCCAGTGGGTCAGAAGTTTACATACACTAAGTTGACTGTGCCTTTAAACAGCTTTGAAAATTCCAGAAAATCATGTCATGGCTTTAGAAGCTTCTGATAGGCTAATTGACATCATTTGTGCCAATTGGAGGTGTACCTGTGGATGTATTTCAAGGCCTACCTTCAAACTCAGTGCCTCTTTGCTTGACATCCTGGGAAAATCAAAAGAAATCAGCCAAGACCTCAGAAAAAACATTGTAGACCTCCACAAGTCTGGTTCATCCTTGGGAGCAATTTCCAAACGCCTGAAGGTACCACGTTCATCTGTACAAACAATAGTACTCAAGTATAAACACCATGGGACCACGCAAACATCATACCGCTCAGGAAGGAGACGCGTTCTGTCTCCTAGAGATGAACGTACTTTGGTGTGAAAAGTGCAAATCAATCCCAGAACAACAGCAAAGGACCTTGTGAAGATGCTGGAGGAAACAGGTACAAAAGTATATATATCCACTGTAAAACGAATCCTATATCAACATAACCTGAAAGGCCGCTCAGCAAGGAAGAAGCTACTGCTCCAAAACCGCCATAAAAAA
This sequence comes from Coregonus lavaretus, assembly GCF_964263955.1. NCBI lineage: Eukaryota > Metazoa > Chordata > Actinopteri > Salmoniformes > Salmonidae > Coregonus > Coregonus lavaretus. The sequence goes on from NC_140014.1 coordinate 15,883,906, forward strand.
GCCAGACTACAGTTTGCAACTGCACATGGGGACAAAGATCGTACTTTTTGGAGAAATGTCCTCTGGTCTGATGAAACACAAATATAACTGTTTGGCCATAACAGTTGGTCAAAAATATAACTGTTTGGCTGTACGCTCTTGTTGGTTGGTCCTCACTACATATTCATTGCCAAACCCACTGGCTCCAGGCCATCTATAAATCACTGCTAGGCAAATCCCCGCCTTATCTTAGCTAATTGGTCACCATAGCAACACCCACCCTTAGTATGTGCTCCAGCAGGTATATCTCACTGGTCATCCCCAAAGCCAACACCTCCTTTGGCCGCCATTCCTTCCAGTTCTCTGCTGCCAATGACTGGAACTAATTGCAAAAATCTCTGAAGCTGGAGACTTATCTCCCTCACTAACTTTAAGCATCAGTTGTCAGAGCACCTTACCGATCACTGCACCTGTACACAGCCCATCTGAAATTAGCCCGCCCAACTACCTCACCCCATATTGTTATTTATTTTGCTCATTTGCACCCCAGTATTTCTATTTGCACATAATCTCTTGCACATCTATCATTCCAGTGTTAATACTAATTGTAATTATTTTGCACTATGGCCTATTTATTGCCTTACCTCCATAACTTGCTACATTTGAACACACTGTATATATATTTTCTGTTGTATTTTTGACTTTATGTTTTGTTTTACCCCATATGTAACTCTGTGTTGTTGTTTTTAATCGCACTGTTTTGCTTTATCTTGGCCAGGTCGTAGTTGTAAATGAGAACTTGTTCTCAACTGGCTTACCTGGTTAAATAAAGGTTAAATAAATAAATAAAATAAAAATAATGACCATCGTTATGTTTGGAGGAAAAAGGGGGTTGCTTGCAAGCCGAAGAACACCATCCCAACCGTGAAGCACAGGGGTGGCAGCATCATGCTGTGGGGGTGCTTTGCTGCAGGAAGGACTGGTGCACTTCACAAAATAGATGGCATCATGAGGAAGGAAAATTATGTGGATATATTGAAGCAACAGCTCAAGACATCAGTCAGGAAGTTAAAGCTTGGTCGCAAATGCGTCTTCCAAATGGACAATGACCCCAAGCATACTTCCAAAGTTGTGGCAAAATGGCTTAAGGACAACAAAGTCAAGGTATTGGAGTGGCCATCACAAAGCCCTGACCTCAATCTCATAGAAAACCTGTGGGCAGAACTGAAAAGGCGTGTGCGAGCAAGGAGGCCTACAAACCTGACTCAGTTACACCAGCTCTGTCAGGAGGAATGGGCCAAAATTCACCCAACTTATTATGGGAAGCTTGTGGAAGGCTACATGAAACGTTTGACCCAAGTTAAACAATTTAAAGGCAATGCTACCAAATACTAATTGAGTGTATGTAAACTTCTGACCCACTGGGAATGTGATGAAAGAAATAAAAGCTGAAATAAATAATTGTCTCTACTATTATTCTGACATTTCACATTCTTAAAATAAAGTGGTGATCCTAACTGACCTAAGACAGGGAATTGTTACTAGGATTAATGGTCAGGAATTGTGAGAAACTGAGTTTAAATGTATTTGGCTAAGGTGTATGTAAACCTCTGACTTCAACTGTAGGTGAGCAGTATTGTATTAGTCATCCATCTAATTAATGAACAATCACACGTCAAGTAGACACCGCTGAGATACTGAAGAGAAAGTGAAAGTCTAAAATGAGTTGTGTGTGTCATCATCCATTTCTCAAGAAGAAGCTATCAAGTTGAAACAACAGTCCATCAATGTCAGAGTCTACATCTGTAAACGTTCTGCTGTGTAAAAATATATGCCAGCTACCACAGAAAATAAGGAGAAAAACCCCAAAATGAGATTACAGAGAAAATGGACAGAGTGAGAGGAAGAACAAAGCGGACGGTGTTTTAACTAGAGGCCATGGCCACTTCTAGATGTCACCTCGCTCGCACATACTGTTCTCTCTGTCACTTCCTGACTGGGGCCTGTGACGGATGGTGAGATATGACATGATGTCACCATTGCCGTGGTGACAAGGCTTCTGTAGATCAGCCTACCACGTCTTTAGAAAATATACATACAAATGTACAGAAATGGACTGGATTCTCTGCACTTGATTATTAGACCCCAATTTGCCTATGTACATTGACAGACTGCCTTTCACTATTTACATGACGACCAGGTATGAGTCAAAGCTGCTATTCGCAATGTAAATTATTTCTCTTGTCTTGTCAATCAAACACACACTACATTCTCTAAGTTAGTGACTAAAGATAGATGATGTTATTGGCGACACATTTCAATGGTTCCCTGTGGGAAGTCATTACTGCAGTATATTCCTAATAATAACAACTGTTTCAAACAGATGGGCTCTATTTCTACACGTAAAGCTATTACATTTTACATTTTAGTCATTTAGCAGACGCTCTTATCCAGAGCGACTTACAGTTAGTGAACACATATATATATATTTTTTTATACTGGCCCCCCGTGGGAATCGAACCCACAACCCTGGCGTTGCAAACGCCATGCTCTATCAACTGAGCTACATCCCTGCCGGCCATTCCCTCCCCTACCCTGGACGACGCTGGGCCAATTGTGCGCCGCCCATGAGTCTCCCGGTCGCGGCCGGCTGCGACAGAGCCTGGATTTGAACCAGGATCTCTAGTGGCACAGTTAGCACTGTGATGCAGTGCCTTAGACTACTGCGCCACTCAGGAGTACAAGCTATGGAAGGTCAAACCTGTCTCCCAGCCAGAACAACCAGCTCAAGCATTCCAGATGGCCATGACACATCTTTAGAACAACTCAGTAAGACCGGAGTTACCGGGACAGGAACACAGCTAACAAGTACTTATTTTAAGTGGTCTGTATTATTCTAAGAGCCCATTGGATTCAAGTTCAGTGGACTGTAGTGAGTAGTGACTGTTCATTAGAATGTAGGAGGGGGGAAACGGCAGCTTGTTCACTAAGGATCACCAGACTCCCAGACAGACTCTTTCTTCCATTCCCTGCTGGAATGTGGAGTGCAGTCAATTACGTATATAAATCCTGAATTGCTGTTGCTATGTATTGGCCAATGAGAGGCTTTGAAGCCACCGGTCGGCCATATTGGCACTCCCCAAAAAGAAGCAGTTCGCCATAGGAATGAATGGAATTTACAAATTTTTTCCAATTAAATGTTTCAAGGACAAAATTACATGTATTTAAGTATTTCTGTTGTAATGTGGACAGTAACATTAGTTATACTTTAAGGACTTTTAGTGTATATATAAATCATTGGGTGCGGTTGACATTTGTAGCTTCTCTCCCTTTGATCTGATTCTCCAACACCAATTACACTGTCTGCTGACAGGGACTTGTTTAAGTCAGACTCAATCCATGATATTACTGTAGGAACCTTCTCTCTAAAATAGCATTTATTCTCATTCCCTCTCCCTATCTCTGTTACTATCTCTCTCTCTTATCATCCATTTCTTGCTTTCTAGCCATTAATCTGTTTCTGCCATGCCAAAGCCTCCCAGAACATGAGTTAGATTGTCAGCATGTCCAGTCAGTCTGCCTGATAGCTTGTAGGAATCAGAGTGGGAAAGAGAGTGCACTGCACATGAGCACAACACACACACAGAAATTCCTCCCTGGGGTTCACAAATCTCCAACATGTCATTTTCTTTTGGAGTGGGGGACAGGGACTGGGACTGTGACAGTGGGGAAAGCCAAAGAGTCACACACACACCACAGTCCACAATGACATTGCTTGTCACAGTGCACACACACACGCCCCTCCTCCTCCTGCTGCTGACCTATTTCCCAGCCATAATGGCAGATCACAGAGCATCATGGGTAAAATCTGTGTGAATAATAACATAAACAACCCACTATTTGCAACAGTTGACTTGTTCCAATCTGTGGACCTGAGATGGAAATGAGATTGGCTAAATAGATTTGGATTGAGAGGGAGAGAGATGAGAGATCAACAGCCTTTGTTGGCATTCTAGCGTGGGATGATGAGGGGAGGAGCAGTGTTTGTCTATCCTAACTGAGCTCTTGCATAGCTTGTTCTCCGGAGCTCCTCCGGAGAGAGAGAATTGGTATCCAGAGGAGGGAGGGAGAGAGAGAAAAGAGAGAGACGCTCTAACCCTACCCTGCCCTTGCCTAAACCAAGTACCAATGTTGATGATTGCAATAATACACCATGATGCCGCTGGTCATCATAATTCCACAGAGATTGATTGGGATAGTTTATCCATCTAGTTTGCAAGGCGGACAGTTGAGCCGTTGTCTACAGATGAAAAAAAGGTGCAGGATATAAGACAACAGCTGAACAACCAGGCTACAGTGCTATGAGTGGAGAGCTGGAGAGGCTGGCATTGCCACGCAATCAGGGCCGGGCACAGCAACAGCTGCCATACCGTGTCCTGGGTTTCCCAGGGTGAGTCAGCCAAAGACGGGTCACTGTGCGGCCATCATCCACTCATGGCACGGAATGCCTGAACTTTTGATATCACTGTTCACTATGCTTGTTATATACACACACACACACACACACACACACACACACACACACACACACACACACACACACACACACATACACATACAGTGAGGGAAAAAAGTATTTGATCCCCTGCTGATTTTGTACGTTTGCCCACTGACAAAGAAATTATCAGTCTATAATTTTGATGGTAGGTTTATTTGAACAGTAACAACAACAAAATCCAGAAAAACGCATGTCAAAAATGTTATCAATTGATTTGCATTTTAATGAGGGAAATACGTTTTTTGACCCCCTCTCAATCAGAAAGATTTCTGGCTCCGAGGTGTCTTTTATACAGGTAACGAGCTGTGCTCCTAATCTCAGCTCGTTACCTGTATAAAAGTAACCTGTCCACAGAAGCAATCAATCAGATTCCAAACTCTCCACCATGGCCAAGACCAAAGAGCTCTCCAATGATGTCAGGGACAGGATTGTAGACCTACACAGGGCTGGAATGGGCTACAAGACATTCGCCAAGCAGCTTGGTGAGAAGGTGACAACAGTTGGTGTGATTATTCGCAAATGGAAGAAACACAAAATAACTGTCAATCTCCCTCGGCCTGGAGCTCCATGCAAGATCTCACCTCGTGGAGTTGCAATGATCATGAGAACGGTGAGGAATCAGCCCAGAAATACACGGGAGGATCTTGTCAATGATCTCAAGGCAGCTGGGACCATAGTCACCAAGAAAACAATTGGTAACACACTACGCCGTGAAGGACTGAAATCCTGCAGCGCCCGCAAGGTCCCCCTGCTCAAGAAAGCACATATACATGCCCGTCTGAAGTTTGCCAATGAACATCTGAATGATTCAGAGGAGAACTGGGTGAAAGTGTTGTGGTCAGATGAGACCAAAATCGAGCTCTTTGGCATCAACTCAACTCGACGTGTTTGGAGGAGGAGGAATGCTGCCTATGACACCAAGAACACCATCCCCACCGTCAAACATGAGGTCGAAACATTATGCTTTGGGGGAGTTTTTCTGCTAAGGGACAGGACAACTTCACCGCATCAAAGGGACGATGGCCATGTACCGTCAAATCTTGGGTGAGAACCTCCTTCCCTCAGCCAGGGCATTGAAAATGGGTTGTGGATGGGTATTCCAGCATGACAATGACCCAAAACACACGGCCAAGGCAACAAAGGAGTGGCTCAAGAAGAAGCACATTAAGGTCCTGGAGTGGCCTAGCCAGTCTACAGACCTTAATCCCATAGAAAATCTGTGGAGGGAGCTGAAGGTTCGAGTTGCCAAACGTCAGCCTCGAAACCTTAATGACTTGGAGAAGATCTGCAAAGAGGAGTGGGACAAAATCCCTCCTGAGATGTGTGCAAACCTGGTGGCCAACTACAAGAAACGTCTGACCTCTGTGATTGCCAACAAGGGTTTTGCCACCAAGTACTAAGTCATGTTTTGCAGAGGGGTCAAATTCTTATTTCCCTCATTAAAATACAAATCAATTTATAAAAATTTTGACATGCGTTTTTCTGGATTTCTCTCACTGTTCAAATAAACCTACCATTAAAATTATAGACTGATCATGTCTTTGTCAGTGGGCTTTACGTACAAAATCAGCAGGGGATCAAATACTTTTTTCCCCTCACTGTGTGTGTGTGTGTGTGTGTGTGTGTGTGTGTGTGTGTGTGTGTGTGTGTGTGTGCGCACGCATATATATATACACACACATACACACACACACACACACACACACACACACAGAACAGAAATATAAATGCAACATGCAACAATTTCAAAGATTTTACTGAGTTACAGTTCATCCCTCAATTGAAATAAATAAATTAGGCCCTGATCTATGACTGGGCAGGGGGTGGCTTATGGTAGAGAAATGAACATAAAATTCTCTGGCAACAGCTCGGGTGGACATTTCTGCATTCAGCATGCCAATTGCACGCTCCCTCAAAACTTGAGACATCTGTGGCATTGTCTTGTGTGACAAAACTGCACATTTTAGAGTGGCCTTTTATTGTCCCCAGCACAAGGTGCACCTGTGTAATGATCATGCTGTTTAATCAGCTTCTTGACATGCAACACCTGTTAGGTGGATGGATTATCTTGACAAAGGAGAAAGGCTCACTAACAGGGATGTAAACTAATTTGTGCGTATGGAACATTTCTGTGATCTCTTATTTCAGCTCATGAAACATGGGACCAATACTTTATATGTTGCATTTATATTTCTGTTCAGTATATGTGGTAATTAAGGCAGTACATAAGCCATATTAAGATGACCAGGGTCGGGGTTTGAGGGTTTGCACTGACATGATGGCCATAAGTAGGTTTGAAAAAGAATGAGTGGAGAATGGCTTACCATGTGGCTCTGTGATTGGGTGGATCCATACATTGTGCCATTGGTTGGCGGGATGGGCTGCGCCGTGTCTGTTTGGACAAAGCCTCTTCTGTCGATGAGACTGAAGAGAGAGAGACATATCTGAGGAAACCATTCAATGATATTATAATATTGTAGATCCCTTCCTTAGGGCCCTATATAATCTGTGTTGCGGAGAACACGGACACAATCAAGGAATCCAGACATTAAAACGGAATTCAACAATATACTTTTTTTTATTGAACTTATTAGAAAATGTATTAATTTGCCAAAGTTAATCATAATCATAAGACATTAACAAAATGCATCAGTGAACTCCCCCACGACGCCAGGACAGCGGAGTCACTGACCACCTTCCGGAGACACTTGAAACCCTACCTCTTTAGGAATACCTGGAATAGTATAAAAGTAATCCTTCTTCCCCCACCCCCCCATAAAAAAAAGGACAAAAAGAAAGAAAATATATATATAAAAAAATAAAAGGTGGTTGTCCCACTGGCTATCATAAGTTGAATGCACCAATTTGTAAGTCGCTCTGGATAAGAGCGTCTGCTAAATGATGTAAATGTAAATGATTCGTATTTTCCTGCAACTTTCTGAAACGGCACATGAATGCGTGTGTGTATACACTACCGGTCAAAAGTTTTAGAACACCTTCTCATTCAAGGGTTTTTCTTTATTTTTAGTATTTTCTACATTGTAGAATAAAAGTGAAGACATCAAAACTATGAGATAACACATATGGAATCATGTATTAACCAAAAAGCTGTTACACAAATCAAATAATATTTTATATTTGAGATTCTTCAAATAGCCACCCTTTACCTTTACAGCTTTGCACACTCTTGGCATTCTCTCAACCAGCTTCATGAGGTAGTCACCTGGAATGCATTTCAATTAACAGGTGTGCCTTGGTAAAAGTTAATTTGTGGAATTTCTTTCTTTCTTAATGCGTTTGAGCCAATCAGTTGTGTTGTGACAAGATACAGAAGATAGCCCTATTTGGTAAAAGACCAAGTCCACATTATGGCAAGAACAGCTAAAATAAGCAAAGAGAAACGACAGTCCATCACTACTTTAAGACATGAAGGTCAGTCAATACGGAACATTTCAATAACTTTTAAAGTTTCTTCAAGTGCAGTCACAAAAACCATCAAGCGCTATGATGAAACTGGCTCTCATGAGGACCGCCACAGGAATGGAAGACCCAGAGTTACCTCTGCTGCAGAGGATAAGCACATTAGAGTTACCAGCCTCAGAAATTGCAGCCCAAATAAATGCTTCACAGAGTTCAATTAACAGACACATCTCAACATCAACTGTTCAGAGGAGACTGTGTGAATCAGGCCTTCATGGTCAAATTGCTGCAGGGAAACCACTACTAAAGGTCACAAATAAGAAGAAGAAACTTGCTTGGGCCAAGAAACACGAGCAATGGACATTAGACAGGTGGAAATTTGTCCTCTGGTCTGGAGTCCAAATTTGAGATTTTTGGTTCCAACAGCCGTGTCTTTGTGAGATGCGGTGTGGGTGAACGGATGATCTCCACATGTGTATTTTCCACCGTAAAGCATGGAGGAGGAGGTGTTATGGTGTGGGGGTGCTTTGCCGGTGACACTGTCTGTGATTTATTTAGAATTCAAGGCACACTTAACCAGCATGGCTACCACAGCATTCTGCAGCTATACGTCATCCAATCTGGTTTGGGCTTAGTGTGACTATCATTTGTTTTTCAACAGGACAATGACCCAACACACCTCCAGGCTGTGTAAGGGCTATTTTACCAAGAAGGAGAGTGATGAGTGCTGCATCAGATGACCTGGCCTCAACCAGACTGAGATGGTTTGGGATGAGTCGGACCGCAGAGTGAAGGAAAAGCAGTCAACAAGTGCTCAGCATATGTGGGATCTCCTTCAAGACTGTTGGAAAAGCATGCCAGGTGAAGCTGGTTGAGAGAATGCCAAGAGTGTGCAAAGCTGTCATCAAGGCAAAGGGTGGCTATTTGAAGAATCTGAAATATAAAATATATTTTGATTTGTTTAACACTTCTTTGGTTACTACATGATTCCATTTGTGTTATTTGAAACAATGTAGAAAATAGTGAAAATAAAGAAAAAACCTTGAATGAGTAGGTGTTCTAAAACTTTTGACTGGTAGTGTATATATATACAGTGGGGAGAACAAGTATTTGATACACTGCCGATTTTGCAGGTTTTCCTACTTACAAAGCATGTAGAGGTCTGTAATCCAAATCCAGAAAATCACATTGTATGATTTTTAAGTAATTCATTTGCATTTTATTGCATGACATAAGTATTTGATACATCAGAAAAGCAGAACTTAATATTTGGTACAGAAACCTTTGTTTGCAATTACAGAGATCATATGTTTCCTGTAGGTTTTGACCAGGTTTGCACACACTGCTCCTCCATACAGACCATCTCCAGATCCTTCAGGTTCGGGGCTGTCGCTGGGCAATACGGACTTTCAGCTACCTCCAAAGATTTTCTATTGGGTTCAGGTCTGGAGACTGGCTAGGCCACTCCAGGACCTTGAGATGCTTCTTACGGAGCCACTCCTTAGTTGCCCTGGCTGTGTGTTTCGGGTCGTTGTCATGCTGGAAGACCCAGCCACGACCCATCTTCAATGCTCTTACTGAGGGAAGGAGGTTGTTGGCCAAGATCTCGCGATACATGGCCCCATCCATCCTCCCCTCAATACAGTGCATTCGTCCTGTCCCCTTTGCAGAAAAGCATCCCCAAAGAATGATGTTTCCACCTCCATGCTTCACGGTTGGGATGGTGTTCTTGGGGTTGTACTCATCCTTCTTCTTCCTCCAAACACGGCGAGTGGAGTTTAGACCAAAAAGCTCTATTTTTTTCTCATCAGACCACATGACCTTCTCCCATTCCTCCTCTGGATCTTCCAGATGGTCATTGGCAAACTTCAGACGGGCCTGGTCATGCGCTGGCTTAAGCAGGGGGACCTTGCGTGCGCTGCAGGATTTTAATCCATGACGGCGTAGTGTGTTACTAATGGTTTTCTTTGAGACTGTGGTCCCAGCTCTCTTCAGGTCATTGACCAGGTCCTGCCGTGTAGTTCTGAGATGATCCCTCACCTTCCTCATGATCATTGATGCCCCACGAGGTGAGATCTTGCATGGAGCCCCAGACCGAGGGTGATTGACCGTCATCTTGAACTTCTTCCATTTTCTAATAATTGCGCCAACAGTTGTTGCCTTCTCACCAAGCTGCTTGCCTATTGTCCTGTAGCCCATCCCAGCCTTGTGCAGGTCTACAACTTTATCCCTGATGTCCTTACACAGCTCTCTGGTCTTGGCCATCGTGGAGAGGTGGGAGTCTGTTTGATTGAGTGTGTGGACAGGTGTCTTTTATACAGGTAACGAGTTCAAACAGGTGCAGTTAATACAGGTAATGAGTGGAGAACAGGAGGGCTTCTTAAAGAAAAGTCTGTGAGAGCCGGAATTCTTACTGGTTGGTAGGTGATCAAATACTTATGTCATGCAATAAAATGCAAATTAATTACTTAAAAATCATACAATGTGATTTTCTGGATTTTTGTTTTAGATTCCGTCTCTCACAGTTGAAGTGTACCTGTGATAAAAATTACAGACCCCTACAAGTAGGAAAACCTGCAAAATTGGCAGTGTATCAAATACTTGTTCTCCCCACTGTACATACAGTTGAAGTCGGAAGTTTACATACACTTAGGTTGGAGTCATTAAAACTAGTTTTTCAACCACTCCACACATTTCTTGTTAACAAACTATAGTTTTGGCAAGTCGGTTAGGACATCTACTTTATGCATGACACAAGTCATTTTTCAAAAAATTGTTTACAGACAGATTATTTCACTTATAATTCACTGTATCACAATTCCAGTGGGTCAGAAGTTTACATACACTAAATTGACTGTGCCTTTAAACAGCTAGGAAAAATCCAGAAAATGTAATGGCTTTAGAAGCTTCTGATAGGCTAATTGACATAATTTGAGTCAATTGAAGATGTACCTGTGGATGTATTTCAAGGCCTACCTTCAAACTAAGTGCCTCTTTGCTTGACATCATGGGAAAAATAAAAGAAATCAGCCAAGACATTTACATTTACGTCATTTAGCAGACGCTCTTATCCAGAGCGACTTACAAATAGGTGCATTCACCTTATAGCCAGTGGGGGAAAAAATGGTAGACCTACACAAGTCTGGTTCATCCTTGTGAGCAATTTCCAAACGCCTGAAGGTACCACGTTCAACTGTACAAACAATAGTACGCAACTATAAACACCATGGGACTACGCAGCCGTCATACCGCATAGGAAGGAGACGCGTTCTGTCTCCTAGAGATGAACGTACTTTGGTGCGAAAAGTGCAAATCAATCCCAGAACAACAGCAAAGGACCTTGTGAAGATGCTGGAGGAAACTGGTACAAAAGTATCTATATCCACAGTAAAACAAGTCCTATATCGACATAACCTGAAAGGCTGCTCAGCAAGGAAGAAGCCACTGCTCCAAAACCGCCATAAAAAAGCCAGACTACGGTTTGCAACTGCACATGGGGACAAAGATCGTACTTTTTGGAGAAATGTCCTCTGGTCTGATTAAACAAAAATATTATTGTTTGGCCATAATGACCATCGTTATGTTTGGAAGAAAAAGGGGGATGGTTGCTAGCCGAAGAACACCATCCCAACCGTGAAGCACGGGGGTGGCAGCATCATGCTGTGGGGGTGCTTTGCTGCAGGAGGGACTGGTGCATGTCACAAAATAGATGGCATCATGAGGAAGGAAAAATTATGTGGATATATTGAAGCAACATCTCAAGACATCAGTCAGGAAATTAAAGCTTGGTCGCAAATGGGTCTTCCAAATGGACAATGACCCCAAGCATACTTCCAAAGTTGTGGCAAAATGGCTTAAGGACAACAAAGTCAAGGTATTGGAGTGGCCATCACAAATCCTATAGAACATTTGTGGGCAGAACTGAAAAAGCGTGTGCGAGCAAGGAGGCCTACAAACCTGACTCAGTTACACTAGCTCTGTCAGGAGGAATGGGCCAAAATTCCCCAATTTATTGTGGGAAGCTTGTGGAAGGCTACCCGAAACGTTTGACCCAAGTTAAACAATTTAAAGGCAATGCTACTAAATACTAATTGAGTGTATGTAAACTTCTGACCCACTGGGAATGTGATGAAAGAACTAAAAGCTGAAATAAATCATTCTCTCTACTATTATTCTGACATTTCACATTCTTAAAATAAGGTGGTGATCCCAACTGACCTAAGACAGGGAATTTTTACTTGGATTAATGGTCAGGAATTGTGAGAAACTGAGTTTAAATGTATTTGGCTAAGGTGTATGTAAACCTCTGACTTCAACTGTAGGTGAGCAGTATTGTATTAGTCATCCATCTAATTAATGAACAATCACACGTCAAGTAGACACTGCTGAGATACTGAAGAGAAAGTGAAAGTCTAAAATGAGTTGTGTGTGTCATCATCCATTTCTCAAGAAGAAGCTATCAAGTTGAAACAACAGTCCATCAAAGTCCACACTTTGTGTAGCATATAGCGATGATGCTTATACCTTCTTCTGGTAGAGATGGAAAGGCTTTCCTAAAAACCTTCTCAATGAAATGTTAACTACAAAGTAGCCTACGCCTACCTGGCAGAATGATATCATGATTATTTGCATCAATCCAGTGGCCAGTTTTGAAAACTCTGAGTGCTTGCTGGTGGGCACTTACATTAAAGGGTAACTACACCAAAAAATTAAGATTTCTTCCATTTTTCCCAGACTTCAAAAGTGGTATCCTGATGTGGTTTAAGCATTGTTATGGACTTAGAACATCCCATTTTGTTGTTTTCCTATTTAAAAAGTGTCATTTTGAGAGGGAAAACCTGAAAACTAAACGAAATCAGGTACAAAATAAAAACTGATTTTATAGGGTCCTACTTCCTCGACAAATGAATCAGGCTTAGGTCCAAGTCTATTTCAATACCGTCCTTTGAAGCAAGGCTGAAACGGTATATTTATTTTGCAGTGATCCTGCCAAAACAACTACACTTAAACAGAGATTTTGTAAATGAAATGCTTTGATTTCCTTGAATACTCTAATTTCAATCATTGGCAGATATCCTTACACAATGTAACTCGATGTTAACAGGATGCAGAATACAGAGGAAATGACTTTCTGAGAGTCAATATTGTGAAGGAATAGGAGGGCCAAAACTTCACAGCTGCCATAGACAGACACCAGAGAACCCCAGAAGGGGAGAGTTGTGTTGTGCCTAATGTTTCACTCTGTATGCAGGCACTCCTCTTGGTAATCAGTCATTGAGGTCATGCAAAGATCAGCGGAGTGAATCATTATTTCTGTTCTATCACTACATTTGCTGGGCTGAGACATAGCTGGTTAGGCAGGAACCTGCTGAGGTTAAGCAACATGATTGTCTTATAGTGTTGTGTGTGTGTGTGTGTGTGTCTGAGCATGTATGTGTGTCTGAGTGTGTACGTGTGTTTGTATAAGGGTGTGTGTGATTATGTGTAAGCACATAGAGAGACTAAGTCATGGACTAACCGTGTGTGATAACATCCATTCATCAATATGGAGGGGCTTTGTGTTGATATGAAACAGTGACACAGCTCAGCTCTAACTGAATACAAACAACTCTTCCAGTGGAAACACAGCTCTGAGGGAGGCCTGTGTGTGTGTGTGTGTGTGTGTGTGTGTGTGTGTGTGTGTGTGTGTGTGTGTGTGTGTGTGTGTGTAGGGTAATCAGTAACAGAGAGCCTGTTGACTCTGAGATAGCCAGTCTCTTACAGGAATTCAGTGGAGGTGAACTGAAGAAGACAAACAGAATGTACATGCACAAACAAACACATACACACACACACACACTCACTCACTCCGCCCCCCTTGCCCACCACCTGCCCATTGAGGACCGCCACCCAGGAGAGTCATTACCAGTGAGTAATGCTGTGGGCAGTGGAGGCTGGGTTGGGACTCTCACACAGAGTGCAGTAAAACACACTGACAAGCCCAGGACTAAAAGCCTCTAACCACTCTGCCCTGTTTATCCCGTTTCCCCCTTGTCTGTACATGTGTTTTACCTAGGAGAGACTGTCTTGTCTCACTGTTAATGACCTGCTACTGACGCACTGTACCATGCCTTTATATGTGTCCCAAATGGCACCCTATTCCCTATATAGGGCACTACTTTTGACCAGAATCCTATGCCTATGCCCTGGTCAAAGTAGTACACTACATAGGAAATAGGGTGCTATTTGAAATGGAGCCTTCGAGTTAACCACAGTCAAGCCACAGAGGAGCTGCTGCGTGTTGTGTTGTCTCGTCAGAGAGGGGAAAACTGGACTGTAAAGATAAGGGGAGATAGAGGCTATCTAGGCTGAGAGTGTGTGAAGAACCAGCACCTTCACCACAGAGAGAGTGTGTAGAATGTGAGGGGAGGCACATAGGGGGGGGGGTCATTTAGCAGACGCTCTTATCCAGAGCGACTTACAGGAGCAATTAGGGTTAAGTGCCTTGCTCAAGGGCACATCGACAGATTTTTCACCTAGTCGGCTCGGGGATTAGAACCAGCGACCTTTCGGTTACTGGCACAACGCTCTTAACCACTAAGCTACCTGCCGCCCCAGGTGTTGGGAGTGGGACAGAAGGAGACCATAGGTCTAAATAGTCACGGAACGGGGTTTCAGCTATGAAGTGTTGAATGAGACCAGTTAATAAGCAACAAATCCATGACTGGCAAAGACTTTATAGCTACAATGATTACTACATCTGTTATCCATCTGCATAGTTTGATCTCACTGGGAGGTGCTGAAATCCTCTGTACTATAAGAGGTCTGAATGAGATGATTTCACAGCAGGCAACAGCTCTCCAGTCTTGCGACATCAAGATAAGCTCTGTGTGATGGGCCTATTTTAGCTTTCTGACAATGCAGGAAATTACAGTGATGGGAAAAACACATTTTTTTTCACCTGAGTGAGTCTGATCACAAGTCAGAGACCACTATGATGACACACCAAATGTGTTTGATGGATCCTTTTTGTCTTCTTCTAATGAATCTTAAAGGGGCAGTGCAGTTAAAAACAAATTTCAACACTATGAAGTTCAAATAACACTCTGAAATGGTGAAAATTATGACAGTGCCCTTTTTATGTAAGAGCTGTATGAAAAAGAATGCCTGGAATTTCAGCCTGCTCAGGATGGAACTTTTGGCCCACATCATGACATCACAATGATCGGATTATAATAGACCAATGACTGTTCATCTGGGTAAGGGGGTGGGCTCTTGACCATCCTATCAGCCAATCAGGGATGTGTATGTAAACATCTTCAGATTGGTTTCCTAACGCCCACACGATCAGACTGAGCATGTCAAAGGCTAAAAGAGGCTCAGGGAAATAAATGATAAAGAAATATATATTTTGGAGCTATTTTCATAAAATAAACACAGTGATGTATTAGACATAGAGTGATGCAAAAATACAATTACAAAGACTGCATGGGGGCTTTAATAGGAAAGTCATCAAAAGTTATCAGATTACATTACGGGGTTTGTGTAATTCAAAAGTTACATTACCAATTACAATTTTGGACAGGTAAATAGTAAATAACTGATTACATTTAGAAAGTAACCTACCAAACCCTGGCCATATGTTACATTTTGAGTAACTAAAAAAATTATGCCAGAATACCACACGCAAGCACACACACACAGGCCCGTCCTTACCTGGGTGGTAGGGGTCCACACAGTGCCTGGCAGCAGTTGGTGAATATGTTTCCGTAGCTGTAGGGGTTATAATTGCCTTTCCCTCTTTTAGACGACCACAACCCTTTTATCTGAAACAGAAACACAACAGTCACAGTCAGTGCGGTGATGGAGCAGTTAAAACTTTAAAAAAGAAAGATCAATTTTCTTAGACTTTTGTTCAGGGGAACTTTCTGTTTTTTCTGTCTGTGTGTAACTAATGTCCCAGACAAGCAGGTCTACAGTGGTGAGTGATGAGGCAAACTGCTTGGAAATAAATGAGGTCAAAGCTAAGAGATCTGGCTGTCTTCCACTCAACCATCTATCCTCTAGAGGAAAAACTCAACTTGCTGCCTGGGTCTAGTAGTGTCTATGTGTAATCTGGTAAGAGACAGGAGAAGGCTGGGGGTTTAGTAGTGTCTATTTGGTAGGAGACAGGAGACGGCTAGGGGTTTAGTAGTGTATATGTGGTAGGAGACAGGAGAAGGCTGGGGGTTTAATGGTGTATATGTGTAATCTGGTAGGAGACAGGAGAAGGCTGGGGGTTTAGTAGTGTATATGTGGTAGGAGACAGCAGAAGGCTGGGGGTTTAGTAGTGTCTATGTGGTAGGAGACAGCAGAAGGCTGGGGGTTTAGTAGTGTATATGTATAATCTGGTAGGAGACAGAAGAAGGCTGGGGGTTTGGTAGTGTATATGTGGTAGGAGACAGCAGAAGGCTGGGGGTTTAGTAGTGTATATGTGTAATCTGGTAGGAGACAGAAGAAGGCTGGGAGTTTAGTAGTGTATCTGTGTAATCTGGTAGGAGACACAAGAAGGCTGGGGGTTTAGTAGTGTATATGTGGTAGGAGACAGGAGAAGGCTGGGAGTTTAGTAGTGTATATGTGTACTCTGGTAGGAGACAGAAGAAGGCTGGGGGTTTAGTAGTGTATATGTGTAATCTGGTAGGAGACAGAAGAAGGCTGGGGGTTTAGTAGTGTATGTGTGTAATCTGGTAGGAGACAGAAGAAGGCTGGGGGTTTAGTAGTGTATATGTGTAATCTGGTAGGAGACAGAAGAAGGCTGGGGGTTTAGTAGTGTACATGTGTAATCTGGTAGGAGACAGAAGAAGGCTGGGGGTTTAGTAGTGTATATGTGTAATCTGGTAGGAGACACAAGAAGGCTGGGGGTTTAGTAGTGTATGTGTGTAATCTGGTAGGAGACAGAAGAAGGCTGGGGGTTTAGTAGTGTATATGTGTAATCTGGTAGGAGACAGAAGAAGGCTGGGGGTTTAGTAGTGTATATGTGTAATCTGGTAGGAGACAGAAGAAGGCTGGGGGTTTAGTAGTGTATATGTGTAATCTGGTAGGAGACAGAAGAAGGCTGGGGGTTTAGTAGTGTATATGTGTAATCTGGTAGGAGACAGAAGAAGGCTGGGGGTTTAGTAGTGTATATGTGTAATCTGGTAGGAGACAGAAGAAGGCTGGGGGTTTAGTAGTGTATATGTGTAATCTGGTAGGAGACAGAAGAAGGCTGGGGGTTTAGTAGTGTATCTGTGTAATCTGGTAGGAGACAGAAGAAGGCTGGGGGAATGGAGGAACCCTGCAGGTACTGGATGTCTTACAGACAAGAACTTCAGCACTTAAACACCTACCAATCCTCTTAACTTGTGACGCAGTGTGTGTGTGTGTTGTGTACATGTACTCACATCTTCGTTTGTGGTCTGGTTGGAACTGATCAGGTATGTGTGGAACCCAGAGAGGCCCACTATGGACCAGACAGAGAAGAAACACACCACCACCTCCAGCACAGTGACCAATGGGTTAAGGAATATCGGAGACACACACAGTCAATATGTTACAGCTGAGTAAGATAATACCTGCACGCTCTTATTGACAGAGAGAGACAAAAACACATCTGCTCTCTTTCCCTCACAGACACACACCAAACAAACGCAGAGCATAGGAAAGGACATAGGCCTAAACATTATACCAACAGCTATGGATTGACCTTCTGCTAATGCCTGTCCTGGCCTTCTGTCCATTTGACTGAAAACAGCAGTGGTAGTACAGTGGAACAGTAGCATCAAAGAGCAGGATCAGAATAAGGAACAGTGGTAGATCAGAGTGAGAGGAGTTATGCAACCGTGTGTCCCTTGGACTTCCTGTCATTCTGTCCTGTGCCAGCCTTGCATGCACATACAGACACAGAGGCTTACTGACATCGGGCAGGACAGAGTTAATCAAATGACACTCTACTCCAGGATTACTTTTTCATGCCAACCCCTCTCTCTCTCTCAAGGACAAGCATAGGTCATCATTCACATTCAGGAGACTGGTGAGATGTTATCAGGCCTCATTCCCCTGCCTGCCTTTTTAAAGCTCTGTGCTGCTGTACGACATTAGGCTGCTGTGTTATCAGCTGAGCCCGCCACGCGGTTCCTCACCAGCAGGCGCGACGTGCTCCTTATCTCGCTGAGAGAGGAGAGAGTAGCAGCATGCCTACAGAGACAAATGAAGCCCTGCAGACAGAGAGACAGACACTCGCACATTAAGCAGCCTGGCTGGCAGTTTATTGGAGACACTCTGAATTGGAGAATACAGTCTACAGTCGTCTGATGGATAAGCGGCATGGAGGGGTGACTAGAGACACCGTCTTTTCTATGACCTCACATTAATAGAGGTTACAGAATAGTTGTAGAAAAGCGCAATAGTGAGGCTTTACATAAGACGATTTGTAACTAAAAAGCATTCTAAAAATACATCCATGTGACATGTGACCAGGGGGGAAAAAAACACTTCTCGCCCCAAATTGTTCTCAGAACTGTTGCGCAGAGACTATGGGTTAGCTAGCTTCTGCAGTCTTTTGAACAGTAGTAACAACAGGGTCAACCACAGGGTCAGCTAGAGTCACCCTCCTTGTCCTCTCCACCCCAGGCAGCTGTCAACCTCTGGGAGGACACGACATGACAAATCCTGCTGTTTGGAACGCAGCAACGCTGAGGGAGGATGGAAGGAGAGAAATACTGTGGATGAGGAGGGATGGAGGGAGAGAGAAAGCCAGGGAGACAGAGGCACCTGTTGCGTATCATGTAAGCCTTTCAGAGTAGGAGTCATCAGGGACAACAGTCATGCACAGCACAGCTGAGGAACAGAACAGGTCACAGCATGGCAGAGACAGGGAGTGGTAGGTAAAATGCAATTGCCAGGGAATGGCACAGACCTGACATCAAGGGTAACATGATACATGCACACACACAATTTGCATATAGATCACTATTGCGAGAAAGGATATCTGGCAGGACTGTCTTTGAGTGTGTTGAGGAACCCATGTTGATGGGATCCTGCAGAGAGAGACAAGAGGAGAGTTTAATGACAGTTAAAAACTTTCAACAAAAAAAAAAAACGTCTTTAATCCGATTCCTCGCTATCATATCACTGACAAATTAGCTGTGAATCATGGCTGGCAATTAGGTCAGCCACAGAGCTTGGCTTTGAATGGAGCTAAGCCAGATGCACTGTAGGCTGGTAGGGGATAAGGCCTAATACCCTCAAAGCTGACAACATACAACATACCAGTATGAAGGTCAAACCACTAAACACCTACAATATCTGAATCTCACACAATGCTAGGGAGTGACAGCCTCTCTCAAAAAGAGACAACACCGTCAGTCTACAGTGAAATGCTTTGACTAATAGGCTAGGTTTATGAATGTGCCGAGCGCAGCAGAAGGGAGGGCACCTGCCTGTATTGGCACCTAACAGAGTGATACGCCTTCAGTGTGCCTAGGTCTACACAGAATAATGCAGGGTGGATTGGATATCATATGCCATAAACACTTAGCTTCTCTATTCAAACCAAATGGGCGAGGTCAGCAAGTATGCCGAGGCTGAGCCAGACAGAGCACACCCACTTTAATTGCCATTACATTTGAACTGCCATCTGGGAAAGGGAGGATAGAGAGGGAGCACAATCCAATATGGCCGTCTAGCCCAATTCGGTCACCAGAGACATATTGATCCCCATATTTCTCATCTTATCCATAACAGTGACAGGTGTTTCTAGCTAGGTACCCTCCACAGCTCCTCTGAGAGGACGACTGTAATTATATCGGCTGTACAGGAGAGAGGCGTGTTAACCTTGCTGTAGAGATGGGGGCAGACTCAATCTAAAACATTGTAAAC
Organism: Coregonus lavaretus; assembly: GCF_964263955.1. Classification (NCBI taxonomy): domain Eukaryota; kingdom Metazoa; phylum Chordata; class Actinopteri; order Salmoniformes; family Salmonidae; genus Coregonus; species Coregonus lavaretus. The sequence continues at coordinate 15,903,737 of NC_140014.1, forward strand.
AGAGCAGACTTCTCTGAAAGAAGGAGACCACTATTTCTATTTCACCCATGCCCACAAAGTCAATATTTCACAATCTAGAGAAGGATACAAAAGAAACATGAATTGAAGAGAGTATTCTCTGTTGGTTAATGTGTCTTTATTTTCTTCTGTTTGTTTTCCCAGCCCAGCACACATCCACCCACTCTCCCACCCACCCACCCACTCTCCCACCCACCACACACACATCAGAAGTCCACTATCTGCTCACACTTGGGGGGATGGTAAGGAGCCATAATACTGCTGGGCTTCACAACGCCCACTTACAGCCTGCTGGCTGGCTGCTCCAACACAACCAGGATCAGATGAAGAGGAAGAGGTGTGTGTGTGTGCTCTTTATTGGCCACTACTTACGCAGGATGACGTGTGTGATGACAAAGGCGAAGATAAAGATTGTGAGGAAGGAGAGGGAGAGGATGAACATGTAGAAGAAACGGTAGTTCCTCTTCCCAACACAGTTCCCCACCCAGGGACAGTGGTGGTCGAAACGCTCTGCGGAGAGAGAGAGACTTGCATTAAAGACACATTAAGCAAGTGCAACAATGCTTGGGAAAGAAACACACAGCGGGAAAAGGGGAGGGTCCAGAGAGAGCGAGATAGAATGACAGAGAGCGTGGCAAAGAAAGAGAGAGAACGACAGAGAGAAATAATGAGAGAGAGAAAAAGAGAGAATGACAGAGGGAGAATAAGCTGTAGCTGGAATATTAACATAGAGTTTACTATAGCTTTGAGGCACTGCCAACCTGCCAGTGAGAGGAAGCTGGCTGCAGGTACAAAAGGCACACAGTATGTCAAGTTTAAACCATGCCCACACACAGTTTACTGTTGCCACCTTGATGCCAAATTAAAGGTTGCGATTTTGAGTTACAAGTGCCTGTCACACAGAGACAGCACTGTGCCTTCCTGACTCCTTAACCACACTCCTACCTAAACCTCCCTGGCAGAATGTGAACTGTGATTATAATGGCAGTGATCCACATCCCACATTACATGTACATTATAGGAAGTAAGCGTTCCCTTTGAGCCCTGGCATGATTAGTTAATCTTTCAGACTGCTGCTGCTGCCTATTCAAATAGGACCTATTACACAGAGGGGAGGGAGGGAGGGAGGGAGGGAGGCTGCCATGGAAGCTGTGTGCCCATATCCAAACTCTGCTGCTGAGTTTAGTTGGTCTGTGAATGAGTGGTACTGTGGGCACATGGATAATAGCATCATATGAGACCTCCATTAGGGACTTTGGTGACTGTGTGAGGACTTTGAGCTGACAGGTGGGAGAGGACCATTATAGTGGAGTCCAATGTGCTGGTACTGTTACCAGGCTGACAGCTTCAGACACCACTCTTCAATGTTACCAGGCTGACTGCTTCAGACACCACTCAGTACTGTTACCAGGCTGACTGCTTCAGACACCACTCAGTACTGTTACCAGGCTGACTGCTTCAGACACCACTCAGTACTGTTACCAGGCTGACTGCTTCAGGCACCACTCAGTACTGTTACCAGGCTGACTGCTTCAGACACCACTCAGTACTGTTACCAGGCTGACTGCTTCAGGCACCACTCAGTACTGTTACCAGGCTGACTGCTTCAGACACCACTCAGTACTGTTACCAGGCTGACTGCTTCAGACACCACTCAACACACCTCTAAGATATGCCTGGGCATGTAAATACACAATATAATAAAAGGCAGGTGCATTTCAGAACTTAGCTTTAAACTGTTGTGTAAATACTTTTTTTGTCCATTAAAATAACATCAAATTGATCAGAAATACAATGTACACAATGTTAATGTTGTAAATGGCTATTGTAGCTGGAAACGGCAGATTTTTAATGGAATATCTACATAGGCGTACAGAGGCCCATTATCAGCAACCATCAGTCCTGTGTTCCAATGGCACGTTGTGTTTGCTAATCCAAGTTTTTCATTTTAAAAAGGCTAATTGATCATTAGAAAACCCTTTTGCAATTATGTTAGCACAGCTGAAAACTGTTATGCTGATTAAAGAAGCAATACAACTGGCCTTCTTGAGACTAGTTGAGTATCTGTAGCATCAGCAATTGTGGGTTCGATTACAGGCTCAAAATGGCCAGAATCAAAATACTTTCTTCTGAAACTTGTCAGTTTATTCTTGTTCTGAGAAATGAAGGCTATTCCATGCGAGAAATTGCCTAGAAACTGAAGATCTCGTACAACGCTGTGTACTACTCCCTTCACAGAACAGCGCAAACTGGCTCTAACCAGAATAGAAAGAGGAGTGGGAGGCCCCGGTGCACAACTGAGCAAGAGGACAAATACATTAGAGTGTCTAGTTTGAGAAACAGATGCCTCACAGGTCCTCAACTGGCAGCTTCATTAAATAGTACCCGCAAAACACCAGTCTCAACGTCAACAGTGAAGAGGCGACTCCGGGATGCTGACCTTCTAGGCAGAGTTGCAAAGAAAAAGCCATATCTCAGACTGGCCAATAAAAAGATTAAGATGGGCAAAAGAACACAGACATTGGACAGAGGAAGATTGTGAAAAAATGTTATGGACAGACGAATCAAAGTTTGAGGTGTTCGGATCACAAAGAAGAACATTTGTCAGACGCTGACCAAATGAAAAGATGCTGGAGGAGTGCTTGATGCCATCTGTCAAGCATGGTGGAGGCAATGTGATAGTCTGGGGGTGCTTTGGTGGTGGTAAAGTGGGAGATTTGTACAGGGTAAAAGGGATCTTGAAGAAGGAAGGCTATCACTCCATTTTGCAACGCCATGCCATACCCTGTGGACGGCGCTTGATTGGAGCCAATTTCCTCCTACAACAGGACAATGACCCAAAGCACAGCTCCAAACTATGCAAGAACTATTTAGGAAAGAAGCAGTCAGCTGGTATTCTGTCTATAAGGGAGTGGCCAGCACAGTCACCAGATCTCAACCCTATTGAGCTGTTGTAGGAGCATCTTGACCGTATGGTACCTAAGAAGTGCCCATCAAGCCAATCCAACTTGTGGGAGGTGCTTCAGGAAGCAATGGGGTGAAATCTCTTCAAATTACCTCAACAAATTGACAACTAGAATGCCTAAGGTCTGCAAGGCTGTAATTGCTGCAAATTGAGGATTCTTTGACGAAAGCAAAGTTTGAAGGACACAATTATTATTTCAATATAAAATCATTATTTCTAACCTTGACAATGACTACATTTCCAATTCATTTTGCTATATTTCCTATTCAAACTCATTTCATGTATGTTTTCATGGAAAACAAGGACATTTTAAGTAACCCCAAACTTTTGAACGGTAGTGTATGTCAAGATGATCAATAATTTGCATGCTGTATCAGGGAACTGGGAGAGAAGCTTATGGAAGAGAGAAAAACAAACAGAGAATGTTATGAGGAGGTATTAGTGGAGGAAGGGAGCTGGGTAGAGGAGGAGAGGAAGAGAGGAGTTGGCAGGGCCTCTCCTCACAGCCATGTGTTCTGTGTCGAGGAGGTTGAGAAGAACCCTAGGCCAGTCATGGAATCTCAGGCAGGCCAGACAGAGAGAGAAGAAGCCTAGAGAGCAGGCTCACTGCTCACGTGGAAGAGAGACAAGCAAATCCTCCTGTTTCTTCCTCCATTACCTCGGGGAGTGGCCCGTTTTTCTGCCACAGTCAGAATGACAGAAAGAGGGGATAGGAGAGACCGGGTGCACTGCAGGTGGGTGGAGAAGAATGGATAGAGGGAGCTAGAGAAGGAAGCCGAGAAAGTTGTTGTTCAGTGGGTACAACAGAACACGCCACGGTGGGTGATTCACATAGTGAGTTATGAAACAGGGAGTGGGGGGGGATTCTGTTCTCATAATAAAGGTTATATCATCTATCTTCCTCGGCTCTGCGAGGCATTAATGAGCCAATAAATCCCTGGCCATATGGGAACCATCTCTGGGAACAGGACATGCAAACAACAGGAGGGAGGCTGAGCAGTGCTCACTGAGTCTCAGGTGGGCCTGGAGGGGAGGCTGGAAGGCCCATGGTTGATCTGTGGAACACCCTAGCAGTAGATAACTCTATTAAACATTCCTATGGAGAGATATCCCTGTGACATGACATAGCTTTTAGCTACGTGTACATGCAGAGCACACAAACAAAAAGGGACATACAAATAGATAAGCACACACAAGCAAACACACATCCACTTCACCTTCAGTCCGCCCACCCTCCCAGCATGTGTGCGGTCCTAACTATATGACTTACCGACACAGTTGTCACAAAGGCTGCAGTGAGAGGCACGCGGTGGTCTGAAGATCTTACAGGTGAAGCAGTACTTGAGCTTGACTGTCTGCCCATTGATGACCACCTCTCTCGTCCTGGGGGGCGGCCGGTACCCTGAACTGGAACCGTTGGCTACGTCTGTCAGGGAGAAGAAGGGGGAATCATTAGCCTTAAATCGCATGGAAATTAAATTGCAGTGTGCTACTTTTGGCAAACAATACGCTGTAATCCTAGCCTCATTCATTGTCATGTCAAATGATGCTATTGAAGAGTTGGCTAGTTACACAGCATGGGAGGAGGGTACTACTATCCAGCACAGAGCTGGCACTGTAGAGCGGTACAGGGTCTACGTCCATACTAGTCTCTACAGGAACCAAAGTGAAGTCAGAATAGAACGGCGACTTTAAAGTAGACCTATTTGTTAGTATAGTTCTGGTCATGTGAAAAGTAGAAGTGAAAAGCCTTTTAAAATATGTTGGTTCATTCATCTCTGAAAGCAGAAACAGAAAGAGCCAGAGAAGTCTAACTGTTCAGCACCTTCTCTCACGACGTCACACTGTGACTGTTCTATTCTGACCTGCTCAGAGCAACATGCCCTTCACTCTGCTCTCTGGTCACAATGAATGTCTCAGCTGGAGGAAACTCAATATGGCAAGCAAACAGGTTATTTTCTCTGCAGAAATAGATGCTTTTCCCCTCAGAGTGGTGTTCAAACAGCTTTGTAGCAGGGAGGATGATTGAGATGATGAGGGGAGAGATATTGTTGTGCGGATGATTATGGTAATTTGAAAAGCACAAAAGGTATAACCAATTCCCCATTACTGCCAAGCTCACTTCTGTAGGTCTCTCTTGTGTGTGTGTGTGTGTGTGTGTGTGTGTGTGTGTGTGTGTGTGTGTGTGTGTGTGTGTGTGTGTGTGTGTGTGTGTGTGTGTATGCATGCAGATCATGGTGTGCCTCTGAGCCCAGTGGCAGAGCTGGAGTGACGTGTATGTGTGTGTGCGCGCAACTCAACAGGAGGAGCACAAGGATCTCTTTTCAGCCAATGTTCAGTGTGATCAAAGCACCCCCTCCATCCTCTCCTCCTCTGTACAGAACGAGGGACCGAGTCAAACACGGAGTGAGTGAAAGAGTAGGAGGAGAATTAGTATCTCAACATCCATCAAAGAGCGCTTCCAACAGAGAGAGTAGAAACCCCAGAAGAGGTTGCTGAACTGAACACTATTCATCCTCTGTGTGGTACAGTAACACACTGTAATGTACTGAGCTCAATAAAGAGAGCCCACTCATCATTATTCTATTGAAACATGGGCTAATAATATTCTAAAAGAACTCCTGTCATTCTTCACTAGGGTTCTGGTGCTGACGTCTATAGACGGGTTGGCTGACAACGTCATGAAAATTGAAAATGATGTGCACGCAACGGTGGCCGGAAGGCGTGCTTTGTTATGACAACAAGCTGCCATGTGGGGAATTGTAGGTGGCTCGTTTCAACTTGTATTTTATTATTGATACCATGTATTTTTGTCATGTCTATGCTAATATAGCGAAAAATAGCTAGCTAGCTAACCAACAACTGTAATTATGTATTTGAGAGACAACAAGTGCTCATTGTGTAAATGTATTTGTTTTCAATAAAGACTTGGAGACAAAATATACACTGAGTATACAAAACATTAAGAACACCTGCTCTTTTAAAGACAGACTGACCAGGTGGATCCAGGTGAAAGCTATGATCACTTATTGATCCACTTCAATCAGTTTAGATAAAGGGGAGGAGACAGGTTAAAGAGGGATATCTAAGCCTTGAGACATGGATTGTGTGTGTTCCATTCAGAGGGTGAATGGGCAAGACAAAAGATTTAAGTGCCACTGAATGGGGTATGGTAGTAGGTGCCAGGCGCAACAATTTGTGTCAAGAACTGCAACACTGCTGGGTTTTTAATGCTCAACAGTTTCCTGTGTGTATCAAGAATGGTCCACCACCCAAAGGACATCCAGCCAACTTGACACAACTGTGGGAAGAATTGGAGAGAACATGGGCCAGTATCCCTGTGGAACACTTTCGACACCTTGTAGAGTCCATGCCCTGACGAATTGAGGCTGTTCTGAGGGCAAAGGGGGGGTGGGGGGCAACTCAATATTAGGAAGGTGTTCCTAATGTTTGGTATACTCAGTGTAGTTTACATGTTGTCAACAGTCTAAGCCAACCGCGTTGTTGCTAAACAACCAACCAGTCTATATCAAAACATTATGTCCATAAACGCCGTTCAAGGCCATCAAGTCGACTCTAAAATGAGAAAAGCATTGCAGGATAATGACTATGAAAATCACATCTAGCCTCACAAACATTAAAATCTCCCTCGTTCTCTGATGTGTCCTTCAAGCACAACGCCATTGTCTGTGATGAACAACTAATGAAATGTTCATGGACTGACTGGGCATGGAGCCCAGACTACTGCTGCCACTTCTCACACACATTACTCACTCCATTCACTCAGCTAGACCACCAGCATCAACTGGAAAGCCACTGGCCAGCTACCACTGTATCAACATGTACTGTAAGATGAAAGATTAACAGACAAACAAGGACGGCTAACATTAAGTGTAGCTGTGAGGTTGACCATGCGGTAGGATTAACAGTGAGGAGGCATACAAGGAAGAAGTGGTTTTTCTTGCCCAGAGTGAGGCTTTTATTAGCAAACGTGAAGATACTAAGCCGGCGACTGTACAAGTATTTACAAAAACAAATAAACAGGACGATGAACAAAAAGTAGGTCTAAGCAACTCAAAAGAAAACCCAGGCTCAATAATTGCCTGTTAACTTGTCACCCGTCTGTGAAGTGCTCCCTCCCTCCCTGCTCTCAGCCACAACTTCTAGTTTACTGTCTGTTCACACTTCAGACACCTCCAGGATGAGAGGGGATATAAAACAAGCAGAATATTCCTTATTTCACAGTTTGGATCTAGGCCTAACAGTACTTTTTCTTTCCGAGACAGAGAGGATGGAGCTGGAAGGATGAGGGTAGTGATAAGAGGGGTTGATGAGGGCAGTGGTACAGCTAACCAGCACACAGAGAGGCATAGGAGAGACTAAAGGAGGATTCAATGTCGGCCAAAGCGTCTGCCCGGCCCAGGCCCATCTCGACGGGGTATAAAGAGAATGTAATTGCTATCCTGCAGGGATAGGGAGGTGATAGGGAGAGGATGAGAACAGGGCATTAGCAGATGGACCTTTACTCACTGACAACACAACAGAACCCTTACCTCAGGCTTAATAAGACCATGACCTGAGACACTGGACTTAAGATTCTGGACTTAAACGACGCACAAAGAGAAGGGTAGCCTACATACAAGTGCTTACTTCTGTTTTCTGAAAGTCAAGTCAACATCACAAAAAGTAAATGGGATAATAGGCTATTATTAGGCCCATTATTTTCACACCCCTGCGGAGCAAAGCCAAACACTCCAGACCCCATCTCATCTTGACAGGCCATCCTTCATCTTTCAGTGTGTGTGTGTGTGTGTGTGTCAGTCACACTCAGGTCAGACTGTTCTCTCTTCAGGTGGCTCCAGGGCTCGGCACCACTCAGGCGTCACCATGGCAACGGTCCCAATGAGCCCCCGCAAGACTGTCAATCTGGATAAGTTTGTCAGTCTGGAGTTGTGTGCCCTAAGCAGTTGGTGTCGACTTAAACCCTCAGAGAGACTGCTTTAAAGGAGAGTTTCCATCTATATGGTGGATGCCTTCTGTAAATGTGCCTTTCACATCAGTGCAGATGAGGGACAATGAGAAGACACCCTGCTATGTGTGACTATTTAGGAGCATTCTCTGTCTAGCACAGGATGTCCCAGCAGCTGCTGTTGGTTCCTGTACGTCTGTCTGCATGATGAGAGGTAATGAGGCCGATGGGCCCCACAGGGAGACCAGGACAACACAGCCAGATACACTTTCCCTGAGTTAGCACACCCTTTCAGACACAGGCATACTATACTGTACAGTGGTCCGTGTGTGTGTCCAGTATGCAGAGGCATACAGAAGGCAGGTGGCCGTCAGTAACAGCAGAGGCCAACCCAGGCCACTAATTGCTCAACAACTTATGCTTTCCTTTCTCTCTTTGTCTGGTCCCATTTGGTAAATTCAACTGGCTGCAATTACTGTCCCAGCAGCAGCAGTTCTATTCATGTGCCATGCGGCTCCATCTAAAAGGCCTCATCAGACGGCCTTTTATCTCCCCGTCAGCGGGACTAATCATCATCCTCAAGACAAGCCAACAAAAGACCTGAGAGAGACCAGAGACAGGAAACCATCTCCCAGAGGAAACCAACGCTGGCCGGACATAAAGGGATTGAAATGCATTAAAATGCAGAAATAGGCTATCAAATTGGAGAAACATCAGGTAGGGTAGGTTTTAATAAAATGTTGTTTGTGGTACTGTGTGAGTGTGTGTGTGTGTGGTGTACTGTGTGAGTGTGTGTGTGTGAGGGGTGGGAGGGTACTGTGTGAGTGTGTGTGTGTGTGGGGGGTGGGAGGGTACTGTGTGAGTGTGTGTGTGTGGGGGGTGGGAGGGTACTGTGTGAGTGTGTGTGTGTGGGGGGTGGGAGGGTACTGTGTGAGTGTGTGAGTGTGTGTGTGTGGGGGGTGGGAGGGTACTGTGTGAGTGTGTGTGTGTGCGTGAATACTGATTACATAACTCCTGTTCTGGATGTCGAGGCTTCCACAGACAGAGAAACAGTTAGTTGAAGGGCACTTTCTCTTCAGTGGGTAGCAAAATGGGTTTCCTAATGGTGATAACACTGAGCATCTACTATGACACACTCATACTTCCTACTGCCCCAGGCCGCAGGCACACACCCTGGTAACTGTACACTTGGACCAGGTCCAAAGCACCCGTGTAACTCTTCATCTCAGGACACTGTAGGGCTGAGCGATATGGCAAAATTATAAAAAAAATTACATTTATTTTAATGTATTTTATGTTTTGGAGTAATAAAAGTTATACATTTGCTTTATGCGTAGTGCGTGACCCTAGGGTGACAACACATACAGTACATTCTAAGTGATTTCAATGGGTCTTTCTCCATTCTGATTGTTTTCTACTGTTCAATTCAACATTTATCAATTTCTGCATTTCCTGCACTCATTTGAGATCATTTCCACACTGCCACGCCGTTTGCAGGTGTAAGAAACACAAACGAATAGTGTAATTATAGAACGCTAGTGGATTTATATTAAGAAGCAAAGTGAAAACAGCATTGTTGTCATCAACATTGTTTCATATGCTGCATTGACCATGCAGAGACTAAACGCAAGTGTCTCGTGGTAGAAGAACAACAAATGCAGTCCTTGAGTGACAGCGGGCGGGGCTAGGTCTGTGCGGAGAGAGATTACTCAAGTAGCGAAGTAAACTATAAAAATGGACGTTACACACGCCGTGTCACATTTAACAAACCAAACATTCAAATACCGTTTAAGAAAGTAACGTAAAAACCCAAACTGGTCCATGCATTAATACCGGTATATCGTAAAATACGGTATACCGTCCAGCCGTAGGGCACTGGGACACAGATTTGTGTGTGTGTGTGTGTCAACCTCACTGTTATATCAAACCGCCATTGTAAAATTAAATGGATAAAAAAGGCTTTTAGAGATTACAGTTAATGTTTTCCATGACTGGATTACATGGGGACAAGTAATACAATTCAATGAGATTAACCTTCCTGAAGCGAAAACACAGCTCTGTAAAGTAGGGCTGAGTTATTGGGCAAAAGGCTTTCTCTCTGGACTGTTTTGAAATCATTACTCAGCCCCAGGATGACAGTCTGGCCTAAAGGGTTCACTGATCTTTCTGCTCTCGGCTGACTATGATGAACACATCTTGATATTCCTTTCCACCCTGTCTAGCTTAGTTAGTTACCAGTGAAAAACGGAGGGATGTTTCAGTTCAGTCCATTTCTGGGGAACTGCCTTTGATGTGTTCCCAGAGAAGAGTATCATGTTTATTAAGGACATGTTGAGGGGTAAGTGAGAGTCTAGCCCACAGAGACCATCAATCTAGGCTATAGCCAAAATAACACCTCCCTTCCAACTCCTATCAGAGGCCATAACTCATAGCCAGGGATTGATAAAGTCTCAAAGGCACTTGCCAATCGGGCAAGACAGGAGTACTTTTTGGTTGCCTGAAGATTGTGATCACTTGCCCGAAAATGTAAATGATCTATTTACATGCAGAAGTGCCATATATTGCCTGCCTTTCACCTACACATAGGGAAGGAATCAAGAATGGTCAGTACTGGATATTTTTTTTGGGGTTATCAGTTTTTAAAATTTTTATAATCACTTTCCCCAGGCAATAGGGCAACCGTATCAATCCCTGCAGGCCTATATTCCTCATTTTCCCCCATTTCTCGACATTGTAGGCCTACAGCCTAACTGATCTCAAGTGATAGGATTGGTGAAAGTATTATAATGGAAACCTGCCCAAGTTTGTCAGATCCAAGAAATCTTTAAGTAGGGATTAGAGAAAGTGCACAGTTAAAGTATTCACTATTCAACCAGGTGTGTGGTGTGTGGGTAATGAAGGTCTATGTTGGGGCATTTCCAATGAAGATTTACCCCAGTGTTTTACCCAAAAGGCTCAGACTTTCAATCCATCTAAGTGGGCCGGCAGCCGTGACTCACTGGGCCATGGCTCCGGTGGACCTGCTCTGACTTGGAGCCAAGGCAAGGCCCTGGGTACTTTTCAGCTGGCATTTATATAACAATGGCTAACTGTGAACTTTAACACCTTCTCACAAAGCAACTGTCTTGAATGATGCAGAGGTTGTTGATTTTGCTCTCCACAAGTCTTTAGTGTCACACTCCTGATGGAAACACAATATAATAATAATAATATGCCATTTAGCAGACGCTTTTATCCAAAGACTTACAGTCATGCGTGCATTCGTTTTTTTTTTTTTTTTTTTTTTTGTGTGTTTGGGTGGTCCCGGGGATCGAACCCACTACCTTGGCGTTACAAGCGCCGTGCTCTACCAGCTGAGCTACTGAGGACCACAATAACACTAGATCTTACATTAACATAAACCACTGGCGGCCCACTGGTGTTGGGGTAAGTCTCAGTAGAAAAGCACCTAAATGTGTACCAAAACTGGTGCTGGTGAGGAAGCAGAATTGTCCCAACAGAGCCAGTGCCAGCTGACTGTAATTAATTGGGTAATGGAGTGAGAATGGGGTCAGAGTTAATAGCCGTGATGTGGACCTTTCAGAAACATCCTGTGAGTACAGAGTTCATCGACTAACAGGGAGGGGGGAGAGACATAGCTCGCAACAATCAAATCAATATGGGTGTTCAACTAATTAAAATGCCCCAATATAAGCTAATGAAGAAACTTTTAGTTTTATTTAACCTTTATTTAACTAGGCAAGAATGTGACTCATAGATGGGCGGCAGGTAGCTTAGTGGTTAAGAGCGTAGTGCCAGTAACCGAAAGGTCACTGGTTCTAATCCCAGAGCCGACTAGGTGAAAAGTCTGTCGATGTGCACTTGAGCAAGGCACTTAACCCTAATTGCTCCTGTAAGTCGCTCTGGATAAGAGCGTCTGCTAAATATTTAACATTTTAAAAAATGTTATAGATGCCATCAAAGGAGTCAAAGCATCCTCATTACTGTGGAATGATGAATGTTCAATTAAAGAACACCTTCACACTGGGAGAATAGTCCCGTAGGTCCATTGACATTCTGCATGGGATTTCATCACATCCCAGTGATGCTTGCTGAAACCACAACAGAACATGATCGCATTCCTACCTAAAAAGTCAGACATCTCCTTCCATTTCAAGGACATCATGAACAAACTGTTTAATGTTAGCACAGAGATGTGCAGACAACATGTAGACATCAAGTATGAAGCGATACAGTGTACACATGGCAACGGAACCCTGGATAATTCTGACAGTGAAAGAAGAAGATATCTTTGTTGAATTCCTCTGAATGCACATTCCACCATGGTGATGTCAGTCAGTGGATAATGTAATCCTACCTCTGCATTATGCACTGAGGCTGAGAGGAAAGAGACTGTTGTGGATGACAGAGCTCCTATGATGACAGAGAGCTCCTATGAGTCTCTCTGTGACCGCTGAAAACTTCAGAACGAAGTTCACTAAATAAAAATTGTCGATGTCTTTGCAATTGTAACAAACAAGCAAAGGTTTAAAAAAAAGTATTCAAATGAGTGAATTAAGATACAAAACATTAGGATCACCTGCTCTTTCCATGACAGACTGACCGGGTGAAAGCTATGATCCCTTATTGATGTCACTTGTTAAATCCACTTCAAGCAGTGTAGATGAAGAGGAGGAGACAGGCTAAAGAAGGATTTTGAAGCCTTGAGACAATTGAGACATTGATTGTGTAAGTGCCTTTGAACAGGGTATGGTAGTAGGTGCCAGGCGTACCGGTTTGTGTCAAGAACTGCAATGCTGCTGGGTTTTTCATGCTCAACAGTTTCCCGTGTGTATCAAGAATGGTCCACCACCCAAAGGACATCCAGCCAACTTGACACAACTGTGGGAAGCACATGGGCCAGCATCCCTGTGGAACGCTTTCGACACAACTCAATATTAGAAAGGTGTTCCTAATGTTTGGTATACTCAGTGTACAGGTAACTGCCAAAATAAATGAAACGCCAACATAAAATGTCTTAATAGGGTGTTGGGCCACCACGAGCCAACAGAACAGCTTCAATGCGCCTTGGCATAGATTCTACAAGTGTCTGGAACTCTATTGGAGGGATCCAACACAATTTTTCCACAAGAAATTACATAATTTTGTGTTTTGTTGATGTTGGTGGAAAACGCTGTCTCAGGCCCCACTCAGATCACAATTTCTAATGGAACGTTTTTGGATTGCGTAAACAACATTAATTGGGTCATTTTTCACAATTTCATTTTTACATTTACATTTAAGTCATTTAGCAGACGCTCTTATCCAGAGCGACTTACAGTTAGTGAGTGCATACTATTTTTAAAAAAATGTTATATATATTTTTAATCTTATTTTGTTTCATATCAATTTTGGTAATTTATTTTAATCTTTTTTTTTTTTTTTTTTCATACTGGCCCCCCGTGGGAATCGAACCCACAACCCTGGCGTTGCAAACGCCATGCTCTACCAACTGAGCTACATCCCTGCCGGCCATTCCCTCCCCTACCCTGGACGACGCTGGGCCAATTGTGCGCCGCCCCATGGGTCTCCCGGTCGCGGCCGGCTACGACAGAGCCTGGATTCGAACCAGGATCCTCTTGGATCACTGAAATTAGGATCTGTACTCATCTATTTCATAACTATTATTATGTTTTTTATCAGACATAATGCTTTTGACCACAATTTCCACCAAATGATCATTACTGCAACACTTTTCAAAGTAAAAAAAGTAATAAACAAATCAATTTCTAATATTTTTTAAACTTAACATTTGCTCATCTAAGTACTCTCCTCTAGATGATGCATCATGGGTGAATAAAACTTTATTCAAAAACTGGATTGGAGTTTTTACAGGAACTGTGTTTCTACGTAATAAATATAATAGTTTAAATGTAAACTTCTACTAGTACACCATTTTTATGATTTATGGACAAACTACAGCAACACTGTGATTTATTCAAATAAGTTAGGTTTTTCTAAAGTAAAATTGTATAAAATGACCCGAGAACTTAATCCGGACGCATTTCGTTAATGAGAATTTGGGGTGGAAATTAAAAAATGAGGGCGAAAATGTACATTTATTTAAAATAAGACACTTTGCCAAAAACTAGATGCATCATGGTTTTGTAACTCAATTTGCTACATACATTTTTAAAACTGGTTTCATGAGAATCATCCAATTGTGTGATGGTGGGGACGCAGGGCTGTGTTCCAAACAAAAAACTACAAGTCTGCTAGTTCCTCAATGACAAAGCTAGGAGAGCTCAAAAAAGCACCATATAGTTGAAGGCTCTTTCCTGGAGTCATAAAAGTGCACTGAAATTACTTAGGAACTGTGCACACTTTGGAGAGGTGTGTGGCCACTTGGAGACACCAGTTAGACCTCTCACGCAAACCCTTGTAATAATTTTTTCTTATCTTGCACCTACTCCAAAATGTCAATGAATATTCTTATTTTGCCACTGAATGTATCCAGATTATTTGCAGATTTTGTTATTGACAAACGCTGTGAAAAGTAAAGTAAATGTAAAATGCACATAAAATCAACAGTATTCAGTCTTGTGTCAGGTGAACTGTTATGTTTTCACCTTTGGTCTGATAATTTCCCCATTATCTCATAATCTGAAAGTGTTCTCTTTCAATTGCTACCATAGTCATGCATATGCTTTCCATATATGCCAATTTCCAAGAGTGTAAGGGGATAATTAACTCTAACCACACCTTTGTGGAAGCACCTGTTTTCAATATACTTTGTATCCCTCATTTACTCAAGCGTTTCCTTTATTTTGGCAGTTACCTGTATTTCAATCATATTTAAATAAATGTCTTGTTCAATCAAATGGATTCTATTTCGCTAATTGTTGACTACTGTAATGTTTGCCTCAATATATTTCATGGTGTGTAACATGTGTGCAAATGTGCCAAATCTGTGATTTTGTGCATTATTATTGGGTAAGCATTAGAATAAGCCACATCAATATTTGCAGCCATATAGGTGGCAATATCTCTCTAGGAGCTGATCCCTCGTCAGTAGTGTGGAATAATTATAATGTTATGGTAAGATTTGAATAGAAAAAGATGATTTGAGATCAGCGCTGCCTTTCTTATGATCCTATCAATATCGACACATGCTCCAACGACGCACTTAGCAGACGTTCTCTCTGCGTGGTGTTTTGGGAAACGCACGTTACATCTTCAGCCGTTGTAGGAACGATGCATCGTTAAAACACTCGTAAACCTAAGTTCCATCGCTATCGGGAAACCGTATGGAGCGATTACAGTGCCAACAGTAATTGTATTTGAAATCCATAATTTATATTAGGATATTGAATTTTAATGTAATATTTTTGAATTTGTAATGCACCAATGTAATAATTGAATTCATAAATTGAAGTTCTATTTCATGATTTGAAACTGAATTTAATGAAAATTGATTTCAGTTTTAAATTGAATTTGAATTGAATATTAAAATACAATATTTATATATTTAGTTTCAATATGGTAGATATTGCATTCATTGTCTGTGTATCAAGTTAACTATAATTTCAAGTTTTTCATATATTCAACTTCTCAGATGCATTTAGATTCAGTTTTCAAATTCAGTTCTCTAAATTCAGATTCAAAACCAGAGACAACATTCTGGTACTTTGCCAGCCAGGAAAGGTAGAGGGGCACAGATAGAATCAAATGGTAAACAGAAGCCAATGTGGCATGTTAGATTTATTTTCTTCCTATGAATTTGGCTCTAGCGTCTGAACCGTTTTAGCTATAAGCTATTATGACCCTATTCCTGAAAGGTTAGACACTCTGTAACATGAACATGCCTTCTGTTCCCCTCTATGATGATCACAGGTCGCGCAGGACACAATTGAAGGGAGTGTCACAAAAACAGCAATTTGGCACCCATAATAATATAGTTGAATAACCTTGTCAAAGCCCTTCTAAGGATAGCCTTTCCACTACCTATTTAATCTTGCTCTTGTGACTGACTGTGTTCGAACCAGGCCTCCTGCATGTCACAAGACTATGACAAGGCTATTCAACTATATTCTTATGGGCGCCAAATTGCGTTTTTTGTGACACTCCTCACATGTCCCGTGTGGCCTGTGATCATCATAGAGGGGACAGAAGGCACATCCATGTTCCAGAGTCTAAGCTTTCAGGAACGGGGTCATAATAGCTTATAGCAAAAACAGTTCAAATGCTAGAGACAAATTCATAGGAAGAACATAAATTCAACATTGGCTTCAGAAACCGCCAGAAGCTTCTGTTTACCACAGAGAGCATTTGATTCCATCTGTCCTCCTTTACCTTTCATGGCTGCCAAAGTATCAGGATGTTGTCTCTGGTTTTGAATTTGAATTTAGAAAACTGAATTTGAAAACGGAATCTGAATGCATCCGAGAAGTTGAATATATGAAACTGATAAACTTTAAATAAAAGTTTGTAAACCTCATACACAGGCAATGAAGGCATTATCTACCGTATTGAAACTGAATACTTAAATATTCAATTAGAATACTCAATTATATTGAAATTGAATTTTTTAACTTGTATTTTAAATCATGAAATACAAGTTCAAATAATGAATTATATAATTCAATTTGTGCATTACAAATTCAAAAATATCAATTTCAAATTAAATATCCTAATACAAATTAAAAATTATGGAATTCAAATACAATTTCTGTTGTACTGTAATCACTCCATAAAACCGGGCCCAGATCAAGCGGAGAGCATTAGGACTTGGCATGAGGAACCCTAGCTCTAAAGCTATTTCCAGGGTTATGGGTGTTTACAACAGTTCCTCTCACTCTGCTTCAGTGTGTGTTTTTTTTTTTTTTTTTTTTTTTTTTTTTTTTGTCATTTAGCAGACGCTCTTATCCAGAGCGACTTATTGCATGTTTTAAACCCTGGACAGGTTCTACACTGAGTGCACAAACATTAAGAACATTAAGAATATTGAGTTCTTTTTGCCCTCATAACAGCCTCAATTCGTCAGGGCATGGAATCTAAAAGATGTTGAAAGCGTTCCACATGGATGCTAGTCAGAGTGGCCATTTGATTGCGTCCCACAGTTGTGTCAAGTTGGCTGGATGTCCTTTGGATGGTGGATCATTCTTGATACAAACAGGAAACTGTTGAGCGTGAAAAACCCAGCAGCGTTGCAGTTCTTGACACAAACCCGTGCGCCTGGCACCTACTACCATACCCCGTTCAAAGGCACTTACATTTTGGTCTTGCCATTCACCCTCTGAATGGCACACATACACAATCCATGACTCAATTGTCTCAAGGCTTAAAAATCCTTATTTAACCCGTCTCCTCCCCTTTATCTAAACTGATTTAACAAGTGACATCAATAAGGGATCAAAGCTTTCACCTGGATTCACCTGGTCAGTCTATGTTTTGTACACTCAGTGTACGTTCTCACTCTGTTACTGAGGCAGTCTTGGCGGTTTCTAAACTCTCTCCTCCTCCTCCTCCTCTTCATCTTCCTCATCTTCCTCCTCTTCCTCCTCTCTGTGGTGTAATCCTACCAGAGCAGCCATCAGTCAGTCAGTCAGGTCTGGTTGTGGGTGGCACGCTGCTCAGACTCATCAGTGCTTGATGTATTCTCTCCCTGTCCTGGCATCTCAGGGGGAATAACATTTCATACTTCTTACTGTGAGTGGGCAGATAATATGTATGCCAGGGTACTGGCTCTACCATGGCTGGTTCTACATGCTTTTAATAAACCCAGAGAAGACATCAAACACAGGAATGCTAAACTCAAAATGTTGCCAATAATATGCAGGAGTAAAGAGAAGAGGTTCCTCATCCATAGTGTTCTATTGGGTAGCCACCACCATCAGTATTCCATATTATAGTAGAATATGTATCTTGGGTGACAGTCAAACACAAAGAGCACTGTAGAAATTAATCTATTTTGGGATGTTCTTTAAGACAGTCATGCATGCCCAGCCAGTCACACTATGTGACTCTGAGGAGGAAAGGAAACCGTTTGGAGCACATCTTCTGTGGGCTAAAGACTTGCATGACAGGCAGACAGAGAGCAGCAGTGAGACTATAACCCTGGTTCAACTGCTCTGCCTCTCTTCTCCTCTCCCTGTAACGAGACTGACTGTCTGCTCGCGTGGGAAGCAGGAGAATAGAGGGATAAAGGAAGGAAGAAGAAAGGGATAGAAGGGTGGGAGGATAGCGGAAGGTGGATGAAAGAGCTGTGAAATAGGAGGAGGGCCCTCCTGCTGAAGCATTTCTCAACCACACACAGCATGCACTCACACAAACAAACACACTTGAACTTGGATTGTTCCAGTTTCTCAGGAGCATTGAGGGAAACCCTAATAATCATATAGGGTCCGGCTGCGACCAACAAACCCTAAATGTCAGTGCATCCTCCTCAGCTGATCGCTCTCCATCACACACACCATCTATTTCCTCTGCAGGGAGAGGAGGAGGAGTTTAGCATGGCCAACGGCTTTAGAAACATCCCATGACATTTACTGGCTAGTCTATACTCGGCCTCTGGCACGCAGAGCAGAAGAGACCAGAAGGGAAGAGACATCTCCTGCGTCGTTCTGGTAATGCCTTTCTGACAGTTGTTGGAGTTGGCATGCACCCACTTGGAGGATGCCAGTTTCTCAGTCTCTGCAGAGATGCCACTTCTGCCCAGGGCCTGCACTGCTAAACATGGCAGACAGGCAGACAAACAGGATTCATGGAAAGAAGAGCTGCACTAACAACAGTGGTTAATTATATACTAGGCTGACTGTGCTGGAGAGTTCCCCCTACTATGCTATTCAGTACACACATACACTATATACACAAAAGTATGTGGAGACCTTCAAATTAGTGGATTCGGCTATTTCAGCCACAACCATTGCTGACAGGTGTATAAAATCGAGCACACAGCCATGCAATCTCCATAGACAAACATTGTCAGTAGAATGGCCTTACTGAAGGGCTCAGCGACTTTCAACGTGGCACCGTCATAGGACGCCACCTTTCCAACAAGTCAGTTTGTCAAATGTCTGCCCTGCTAGATCTTCCCCGGTCAATTCTAAGTGCTGTTATTGTAAAGTGGAAACGTCTAGGAGCAACAACGGCTCAGCCGCGAAGTGGTAAACCACGCAAGCTCACAGAACGGGACCGCCAAGTACAAAATCAGCGGTCCTCGGTTGCAACATTCACTACCGAGTTCCAAACTGCCTCTGGAAGCAACGTCAGCACAAGAAATGTTCATCAGGAGCTTCATGAAATGGGTTTCCATGGCCGAGCAGCCGCACACAAGCCTAAGATCACCATGCGCAATGCTAAGCATCGGCTGGAGTGGTGTAAAGCTTGCTGCCATTGGACTCTGGAGAGTGGAAATGTGTTCTCTGGAGTGATGAATCACGCTTCACCATCTGGTTGTCCGACGGACACATCTAGGTTTGGCGGATGCCAGGAGAACGCTACCTGCCCAAATGCATAGTGCCAACTGTAAAGTTTGGTGGAGGAGGAATAATGGTCTGGGGCTGTTTTTCATGGTTCGGGCTAGGCCCCTTAGTTCAAGTGAAGGGAAATCTTAAAGCTACAGCGTACAATGACATTCTAGACGATTCTGTGCTTCCAACTTTGCGGCAACAGTTTGGGGAAGGCCCTTTCCTGTTTCAGCATGACAATGCCCAAGTGCACAAAGCGAGGTCCATATAGAAATGGTTTGACAAGATCGATGTGGAAGAACTTGACTGGCCTGCACAGAGCCCTGACCTCAACCCCATCGAACCCTTTTGGGATGAATTGGAAAGCCGACTGCGGGCCTAAACGCCCAACATCAGCGCCCGACCTCACTAATGCTCTTTTGGCTGAATGGAAGCAAGTCCCCGCAGCAATGTTCTAACATCTAGTGTAAAGCCTTCCCCAGAAGAGTGGAGGCTGTTATAGCAGCTAAGGGGGGACCAACTCCATATTAAATGCCCATGAGCAGGTGTCCACATAGTTTTGGTCATGTAGTGTAGCAGGGTCAGCACAGGAGTCAGCACAGGGGCCCATTGATTTACACAGCAGGCTTTAGCCACTGAGCCCAGCGGAGATGGGAGTGAGATGGAGAGTGGGTGAGGTGGAGAGTTAGTGAGGGAGAGAAAGAGAGAGCAAGATGAAGTGGGAGTGTGAAAGACGAAGTTGCTGCTCTCAGGAAACAACAGTTTCCCTCTGTGGTTCCCCTAATGATAGACAGATGTGTACATCCAGCAAACATCTACAACAACACAGGACACAACACTGCACTTCCTGTTATTGGACACACAGTGCATCCCAGACATAGGGCACTGTTGAATAGGCACCTTGTTCCATCCCATTCTGTCTGTAGTTTTACAACAGATCAATACCAGAGGTAAACTTGAGCCCTGTACCCCTTTGAATGGAAGACAACAGCATTCATTATTTATAAGGCTGCAGGGAATTAAAGAAGAACCAGTTCAAGTTGAGGTCAAACATTACTTCACTATGTGATCTATTCTAATTTAGCCTGACTGACTGTCTGACTGTGTAAACTTTCCAAGGAGTTAGGCAGAGCTTACAGCACACACTCTCATAACACTATAAGCTAGACAACGTAACACAAGCACTTGGGCCATAGACAATTTGGACAGTGTGCACGTCATGATGTCACGCCAAGCATCAGTAGCAGTTGGTATCATTTTAAGGACCACACAGGTTCATTAAGACACTCTGACAGTGAAAGAGTTAGGCTAAGTTTTTCCTTGCCGTGTTTCTTTCTGCAAAATGCGACTGACCAGAAACGTACTGGAACACAGCATGCAGAAACTATGAGCTAAATTCCTTCCTTCCCTCACACCTAGAAGGCCTTTGAGGCAGGACAACAACCTCTCCCTCAACGTGAGCAAGACAAAGGAGATGATTGTGGACTACAGCCCCATTCACATCGACGGGGTTGTAGTGGAGCAGGTCGAGAGTTTCAAGTTCCTTGGTGTCCACATCACCAACAAACTATCGTGGTCCAAACACACCAAGACAGTTGTGAAGAGGGCACGAAAACACCTTTTCCCCCTCAGGAGACTGAAAAGATTTGGCATGGGTCCCCAGATCCTCAAACAGTGATACAGCTGCACCATCGAGAGCATCCTGACCGGTTGCATCACCACCTGGTATGGCAACTGCTCGGCATCCAACCATAAGGTGCTACATAGGGTAGTGAGTATGGCCCAGTACATCACTGGGGCCAAGCTTCCTGCCATCCAGGACCTATATACTAGGCGGTGTCAGAGGAAGGTCCAAATAATTGTCAAAGACTCCAGTCACCCAAGTCATAGACTGTTCTCTCTGCTACCGCACAGCAAGCAGTACCGGAGCGCCAAGTCTAGGACCAAAAGGATCATTAACAGCTTCCAACCCCCAAGCCATAAGACCACTGAACAATTAATCAAATGGCCACTCTGACTATTTACATTGACTGACCCTGACCCCCCCCCCCCCCTCCCCCCCTTTGTTTTTACACTGCTGCTACTCGCTGTTTATTATCACTGCATAGTCACTTTACCCCTACCTACATGTACAATTTACCTCGACTAACTTGTACCCCCGCACATTGACTTGGTACCGGTACCCCCTGTATATAGCCTCGGTATGTTATTTTATTATGTTACTTTTTATTTTTATTTTTTACTTTAGTTGATTTAGTAAATATTTTCTTAACTCTATTTCTTGAACTGCATTGTTGGTTAAGGGCTTGTAAGTAAGCATTTCACGGTAAGGTCTACACTTGTTGTATTCGGCGCACGTGACAAATACAATTTTCTTTTATCTGTTGCTCTCTTTCTTGTTCTCTCTCTCTGTGTTACTCAGTCTCTCCAATGTTATACAGGGACCAGACCCATGAGTTAATATGCCTAAATTTAGTCATTCTCTCACAGCAACACCAGCTCTGGTCCTTGGATCCCACGGCTTGTTACCTTCAACAACACAACCATTCAAATGGATTCAAACTGACAACAAAACTGTTTTTTCTTTTTTATTGTCACATACACCGGATAGGTGCAGTGAAATGTGTTGTTTTTACAGGGTCAGCCATAGTAATACAGCGCCCCTAGAGAAAATTACTCAGGTATTCGAACCAGTGACCTTTCGGTTACTGGCCCAACGCTCTAACCGCAAGGCTACCTGCCGCCCTATAAACAACTGTTAAAGAGACCCCACACCCATAACCAAAATATGATAAACAATAACAGTGCTTTTGGGTGCGATACTGTGTTTTATCGTTGTCTATCATAGGCCCGGTAGTATATATCAATCATCAACACTGCTTGTAAAAATAAAAAGACACACATAAATCTGAGTTGGCTACATCAGCCTGTGTACAGACTGACTGCCAGACTCTGGTATTTTCCCACAATATCAACCCAGGCAGGGAGAGAGTTGATGACATGGGCCGAGTTGCCAGGGAGTCTCTAGTCTGTCTGCACAGTTACAACCCTGTAAACACTGACAGTAAAAAACGCTTTATAATAACACCATACGCCGTAAAGGAAGCACCTCTTTAATACTAGTAGCAGAGTGGGCTGTAGAATGCTCATCAATCCAGTGAAAAAGAGAATACATGTCAACACCGCATACTCACATGTCTCCTAATGCTGTGAAGCACAGAGGGAGAGAGAGCTTCAGCTCCACTAATGAGAACCCCTCTGAAGACGAGGCCAGTCTTCTCAGAGACCTGCAGTCAGTGTGTGTGTGTGTGTGTGTGTGTGTGTCTAGTCATATAAGGATGCGCTACTTAAGAACAGCATGGCTGTCTGGGCTGAGGAAGGATGGGAGCAGCCAGCCACTTACGCACAGCCTAAGAAATACAGTCTGTAAATGTGAGGAATGAGCCCTGACGTGGGTGTGTGTGCATGTGTGTGTGTGTGTGTGTGTGTGTGTGTGTGTGTGTGTATACACGTGCAAGTGTGTGTGCGTGCGCGTGACAGAGAGAGATGGAAAGGGAGATGGTTGAGATGGTGAAAGAGGCCAGAAAAATTCATGTGAGATAGGCCAAGTCACAGAAAGAAAGATGGGGGGGGGGGGGATCGAGGAGTATAAAGGTGAAGACAGAGAGATAAAACACAGAGTGAGTCTGGAGCAGAGTAAGATGCCTACTCATTGTAGGAGCTGGATCAGGATAAGAGCTAACATATGTGCTTTAATGCGTCTGCATGTCATCCAGCCACGGCATGACTGCAGTATTGGGCAATGGTGGGAACCAGAGAGAGAGAGAGAGCGCGAGCATGAGGGAATGAGGGAGAGATGGAAGGAGTGGCATTTAAGGATTTTTCCTCTCTCTCCTCACTATGGGAAAAGCCAGTGACCTTTCTCTCAGTGGGTTAAATCTAGCATTCCTGACAAAGGATCTCTAGCCAGTATTCTAGCCAGATTAATTGTCCTTGTCCCATCGCGCTATAGCGACCCCTGTGGCGGGCCGGGCGCAGTACACGCTGACTCGGTCGCCAGGTGTACAGTGTTTCTTCCGACACATTGGTGCGGTTGGCTTCTGGGTTAAGCGGGCACTGTGTCAAGAAGCAGTGCGGCTCAGTTGGGTTGTGTTTCGGAGGACGCACGACTCTCGACCGTCGCCTCTCCCGTGTCCGTACGGGGGTTGCAGCGATGGGACAGGGACTGTAACTACCAATTGGATCCCACAAAATTGGGGAGAAAAAGGAGGTAAAATACCCAGACAGAAAAAAAGAAGAAAGAGGAACAGTGAATTGCCCACCAGACAGAGAGACACGTGAACGAACACCTACCTACACTACCTTTTCTCTATTTCCTTATCATCCAGGGAATCGCCAGACTCTGAGGATTCTATACAAGGCAAAGCTACATTCCACAGAGCAGTTCAGACCAGCTCTTCTGGTTTAGGCTCATCTCGAGAGGCTTACAAGACACAGAAAATAGGAGTTTGGATGGCGAGCAGAGCGAAGAGTGTTGACTTTGTGTCTGCTCTCTGTTATCGCTCACACAGACTCTGGAGATGTCACAGGTGTAGGAGAGTTCCTAGGAGAGTTCCCCCTGGCTCAGCCCACAGCAGCAGCAGAGGCAGCAGACTTTCAGAAGCCTGCTCCATAGTGAGATATGTTACCTGCCAGGGGCAAACTGGAACAACGCCGCCACAGAGGGAGAGGCATCAGTCAGACAGCTAACAACATGAACACTAGTCTGGGCCTAGCAGGTGAGGTCAGGGAGAGAGGGAGGGGTGGATGGACAGAGGAGGGGAGAGACAGAGTGAAATATATGGAGGGGACATGAGAGAAGGAGGGAGAGAGTGGGAGTGTGAGGGAGGATTAAGAAGAGGGAGAAAGAGGAAATGTGACACAGAGCGAATAGAGAGGTCTTCTTACCGATCTGTCTCTCCAGGTCAGCAGCCTCGTCGGGCGTTGCTCGGGGCAGGACCCCTGGATCACTGAAGCTGGTCCTGAAGAGAGTCCCCAGCACAAAGACAAACAGCACACCCCCCATCACTGGGATGGCTGGGGTGAGCTGCACAGACAGGAACGGACAGCTAGGGGAGAGACGAGAGAGAGGGGCAGAGTTAGACTCATACAGATCTTCATTTTATTCAAGTACTATATATTCAGAGCAGGCTGCACCAAGCCAAACACATGACCATCATTATAAACATCGGCATATGTTTGCAGGACAAGAAAGTGTTGGGTCGGAAGTGGGTATAATTATCCTCCACACCCAGCCCCATTT
This sequence comes from Coregonus lavaretus, assembly GCF_964263955.1. Classification (NCBI taxonomy): domain Eukaryota; kingdom Metazoa; phylum Chordata; class Actinopteri; order Salmoniformes; family Salmonidae; genus Coregonus; species Coregonus lavaretus. The sequence goes on from NC_140014.1 coordinate 15,928,438, forward strand.
CAAAGCAGAACGTAGATATTAGATTTGGAGACTCATGACCTCTGTCAACAGCCAGGTCTCCGGACATCCATCTCCCCCCTCCCCCTGGGAACTGTAATGTTATCTAATGACAGATCATTCAGTTTAATCCCTGTTATGATGAGTTTCTGGTATTGAGAAGTTCAAGATGCAAGAATTTACTTAAGACATTCTGTGGAGATTTTACCAAGTATTTATTTGATCACGAGCCCATGGGTTCATCTAACAAACGGACATAGCCTTGCCCCCTTGTCAGGTGAACTGCCCACATACACAAATCTCACATCTTTTATACATTTTACATTTACATTTTAGTCATTTAGCAGATGCTCTTATCCAGAGCGACTTACAGGAGCAATTAGGGTTAAGTGCCTTGCTCAAGGGCACAGACAGATTTTTCACCTAGTCGGCTCTGGGATTAGAACCAGCGACCTTTCGGTTACTGGCACAACGCTCTTAACCACTAAGCTACCTGCCGCCCACATTTCTTCAACCAATCTGGCCATCGTCAATGAGCACTACCCCTTCTATGTCATGACCTCTTACCCACAAGCAGGACGTTCCCTCCGTACATCATTCTAATATAAACCCCACTATCTTCCTTGGACAGATTGGAATTTCCTACCCCAGACTTAGAGTCACCGTGAACCACTTCTCTCTACTAACTTTAAACTAGTTACACAGTGTCGCAGTGGTCTAAGGCACTGCATCTCAGTGCTTGAGGTGTCACTACAGACCCCCTGGTTCGATTCCAGGCTGTATCACAACCGGCCGTGATTGGGAGTCCCATAGGGCGGCGCACAATTGGCCCAGCGTCGTCCGGGTTTGGCC
>NC_140014.1:15931786-16070785 GCF_964263955.1 Coregonus lavaretus
TCAAGACCTACAGGAAACGTATGATCTCTGTAATTGCAAACAAAGGTTTCTGTACCAAATATTAAGTTCTGCTTTTCTGATGTATCAAATACTTATGTCATGCAATAAAATGCAAATTCATTACTTAAAAATCATACAATGTGATTTTCTGGAATTTTGTTTTAGATTCCGTCTCTCACAGTTGAAGTGTACCTATGATAAAAATTACAGACATCTACATGCTTTGTAAGTAGGAAAACCTGCAAAATTGGCAGTGTATCAAATACTTGTTCTCCCCACTGTGTGTGTGTGTGTATATATATATATATATATATATATATATATATATATATATATATGCTGTCTCATCGTTGTCAGTGATCAGGCCTACCACCGTTGTGTCGTCGGCAACTTAATGATGGTGTTGGAGTCGTGCTTGGCCACGCAGTCATGGGTGAACAGGGAGTACAGAAGGGGACTAAGCACGCACCCCTGAAGGGCCCCCGTGTTGAGGATCAGCGTGGCAGATGTGTTGTTGCCTACCCCTACCACCTATTGGTTGCAAGAATTTTGTATAATAATTTCAATTGAACAATTCTACGTTTTGAATGTGGCGTCGTTTTGTGCGTCAGTTCAACCATGTGCCATTGAATCGGCCCAACTATTTTGCAACCTGTAAGGCGCAGATGTCAATTTTTTGGTCCTTAAATGAAACTGGTATACTTTTTAATTGATCACAATTTTCTTTAGCCAATTTTGGTCTTTAATGCAGGGCCGACAGACAAGTTCCTTACCCTCTCCCCTTTCCACTTGTCTCCCCCATTTTTGCGGTAATGCTGCAATCAGTTGGTTGTCATTTTGGATAGAGCAGACATTTTAAATATATTTTTGTTAACTTCATGTGTGACATAACTCCACCAGTCATTTGTGACATAACTCCATATCATTTACAAAGATTATACCATTTAAACATTTGTTCCAAATATGTTTGTTTTTTAAATCAATGAACCACAATATTTGTTCTAATATTTGATCCGTCTTTTCTGGTGGATTAAACTGAAATTGCTACCAGCTTTCTATTGCTTAATTTAAAAATAGCAATATTTTGGAGATTACTTCATTTTCAAATACCCTAAAGTGAAAGGTTGTAATCTGAATGAAGGGAAAAAGGCCATTCTTGAACACGGGGTGAGCCATTCTTATTAATCTGCTAGAGAACCAGTTCGGATTTAAGTATAGTTTTTGTATGACTGAAGCCTTTAGTGAGAGGTCATTTCTGCCCTCAGAATTCATATTCATTATATAAATAGGCCCATTTAATTTTGTCTGGCTTGCCGTTCCAAATAAAGAATATTTGGTCATATAATTTTAAAAAACAAGTCGTTAGGTGTAGGCAGGGCCATAAGTACAGTGGGGAAAAAAAGTATTTAGTCAGCCACCAATTGTGCAAGTTCTCCCACTTAAAAAGATGAGAGAGGCCTGTAATTTTCATCATAGGTACACGTCAACTATGACAGACAAAATTAGAAAAAAAAATCCAGAAAATCACATTGTAGGATTTTTAATGAATTTATTTGCAAATTATGGTGGAAAATAAGTATTTGGTCAATAACACAAGTTTCTCAATACTTTGTTATATACCCTTTGTTGGCAATGACACAGGTCAAACGTTTTCTGTAAGTATTCACAAGGTTTTCACACACTGTTGCTGGTATTTTGGCCCATTCCTCCATGCAGATCTCCTCTAGAGCAGTGATGTTTTGGGGCTGTCGCTGGGCAACACAGACTTTCAACTCCCTCCAAAGATTTTCTATGGGGTTGAGATCTGGAGACTGGCTAGGCCACTCCAGGACCTTGAAATGCTTCTTACGAAGCCACTCCTTCGTTGCCCGGGCGGTGTGTTTGGGATCATTGTCATGCTGAAAGACCCAGCCACGTTTCATCTTAAATGCCCTTGCTGATGGAAGGAGGTTTTCACTCAAAATCTCACAATACATGGCCCCATTCATTCTTTCCTTTACACGGATCAGTCGTCCTGGTCCCTTTGCAGAAAAACAGCCCCAAAGCATGATGTTTCCACCCCCATGCTTCACAGTAGGTATGGTGTTCTTTGGATGCAACTCGGCATTCTTTGTCCTCCAAACACGACGAGTTGAGTTTTTACCAAAAAGTTCTAGTTTGGTTTCATCTGACCATATGACATTCTCCCAATCCTCTTCTGGATCATCCAAATGCACTCTAGCAAACTTCAGACGGGCCTGGACATGTACTGGCTTAAGCAGGGGGACACGTCTTGCACTGCAGGATTTGAGTCCCTGGCGGCGTAGTGTGTTACTGATGGTAGGCTTTGTTGCTTTGGTCTCAGCTCTCTGCAGGTCATTTACTAGGTCCCCCCGTGTGATTCTGGGATTTTTGCTCACCGTTCTTGTGATCATTTTGACCCCACGGGGTGAGATCTTGCGTGGAGCCCCAGATCGAGGGAGATTATCAGTGGTCTTTTATGTCTTCCATTTCCTAATAATTGCTCCCACAGTTGATTTCTTCAAACCAAGCTGCTTACCTATTGCAGATTCAGTCTTCCCAGCCTGGTGCAGGTCTACAATTTTGTTTCTGGTGTCCTTTGACAGCTCTTTGGTCTTGGCCATAGTGGAGTTTGGAGTGTGACTGTTTGAGGTTGTGGACAGGTGTCTTTTATACTGATAACAAGTTCAAACAGGTGCCATTAATACAGGTAACGAGTGGAGGACAGAGGAGTCTCTTAAAGAAGAAGTTACAGGTCTGTGAGAGTCAGAAATCTTGCTTGTTTGTAGGTGACCAAATACTTATTTTCCACCATAATTTGCAAATAAATTCATTAAAAATCCTACAATGTGATTTTCTGGAAAAAAAATTCTCAATTTGTCTGTCATAGTTGACGTGTACCTATGATGAAAATTACAGGCCTCTCTCATCTTGTTAAGTGGGAGAACTTGCACAATTGGTGGCTGACTAAATACTTTTTTTCCCCACTGTAAATAGGGATATGACTAAATAATTAAATCTGGGTGATTTTTGCACAAGTAGACAAGTGCGGAACACCTTTTTTTATGTCCAGAAAACCTGATTTAACACCATCAGAAGATACACATTGAGTTCTATTTGTCATGTAATTTTTTTAATGGTTGCATGCGGCCAGGTCTAGGCCAATTGAGGAAAGGCTCTGAATTAGCAGTGAGTGATCAACAGTATTGAAGGCCTTTGACAGATCAATGAAGAGGGCAGCACAATGTTGCCCTTTATCCATAAAGTTAACCACAAAATGTATAACCAGGGATGCAGCAGAGATAGTGCTATGACCTGGTCTAAAACTCGACTGATGTACATTTACAATACATTTCAAAGATAAGAAAGATCTTAGCTGAGAATTAATCAAGGATTCTAATATTATAGCTATGTAAGAACGTTTAGAAATAGGGCAATAATTATTTAGGTCACAAGGGTCACTACCTTTGTGAATGGGGAGTACATGGGCCGCCTTCCAAACCTTGGGGATAGTAACAGATATAATCGTCAGGTAAAAAATATGGGTAAATGATTCAGCAATCAGCGGGGCAGAGACCAAGCATACATCAGCCCCAGTGGATGTTGTCGAGTCAGCTAGAGGCTGGCAGAGTGCAAATGCAAACTTTGCGAGGTGGAATTGAGGTAGACCTACACTAATGGTAGTATAGATGCAATGCTTAACCATCTGAAAAGGGACGCACCGTGGGACCCAAACCATTGCTGGCAGCAGCACAGCTGCATTGTGAATTCACGTGGAATTCTTTTTTATTTTTTTATTGTTTAAATGTTAAGAAAATGTGTTTGTCACATCCCTAGTTGTGATCACTGAAGGATATAAGGAGGAAGGAGGAAGGACTTCACCTGATCAGACAGGTAAAAACGGTTAATAAGTCACACACACACACGTGTCAACAAATGTCATTCACAAATAACAAAATCACTTAACGTTGAACTGTGCCCAAATGGTTCCATTCACAACAGAGAAGGAGAAGTTATCCTAAACATGCATTATTGTCTCTCAGAGAGAAGGGATTGTTATGAGGAGGCTAGATGACATGGAACAGGGCTCCTGTCCCCCCTCCTGCTGTTGAACATCATCCTCTGTAGCTCAGCTGGTAGAGCACGGCGCTTGGAACGCCAAGGTAGTGGGTTCGATCCCCGGGACCACCCATACACAAAAATGTATGCACGCATGACTGTAAGTCGCTTTGGATAAAAGCGTCTGCTAAATGGCATATCATATCATATATCATATCATACTAATGGAGGACAAGCATTACTGCCACTCACAGAGCACTTAAGCTACTCTCATTCATTGATTGTTGTTTGAAAATCCATTCCAAGTAAATGTGATCATAAAGGCCTGGCTAGGGCCTTGAAAAGGCAGTAATAGTGATAGGTTGCTGAGAGTGACAAGTGGGAGAGAGGTGACATACACCCCTTTGCGTATGAGGACTCAGATGTGATAAGAGAGGTGAGAGTAGGCCATCTTTAGTCACAGCACTATGTGAGAACCAGGAAACATAGCATGCTAGTAAAGCCTAGGCAAAGATATTGTGAAGCAGGGAACTGTTGTGGTTGACTATCCAGCAGAGTTATGGCAGAGGCCTGTTCCTTCCAAGCGGATACAAGTCATCCTGAATGTATCACCATCACCTCCCTCCAGATGGCAACACTTTGGAAGCCTGGCCATATCCGCTGTGCAGAGCCAGAGCCAGGGCTGGAGCCAGCACTCCCACCAACCTGGCCACACTATGAATAAGTCTGTCATTCTGGGCCTTGGTGCTTAAGTGGAGGATGGGAGTCCAACGCTGAAGCTCAGTAGAACGAATGATGCATCAATGTTCAAACACTCAGCTTTCAGATGATGTTACGTCAACTAGCCAAAATGAATGCAGCCCAAACTAAAAGAAACCTTGCCCAGGATGTGAGAGGGGGGTATTGACTGCCCGATTGGGGGTGTGACTGGCAGTCTTCCGATCCACTAACTGTCTTTTCCGGTTCTGTGTATCAGGTGTCTGCGTGCCTGGCCTGCTGGCCTGCCCCCAGGGCCCATCCCATTCCAAAGTTCCCATCCCTCAGTGTGGCTGCTGCCAGGCCAGCTGGTGGGCACATACCAGGATCCAGGGACCACTACATCCTGTAGACTTTATTAATACCACAACTGGGCAGCAGTTGCTGCCTGCAGCTGGCTAACACCCCAAATCTGGACCTACTATAGAAAGTGATCAAGTAATAGAGATACGGTGAGAGTAGCTCCTGTTTCACCAAGTTCCCAGAGCAGTAGAGAAAAATGAGCTCCCACAGAAAGTGAGGGTAAAAGTCCTGTTGTCTCATCAGCAGGCAGAGGTGAGGTCTCAAGTCACATGACTTGGACTCGAGTCTCTGTGGATTACTCTCCATGCATCCAGAGACAGTATCGCACTTGCAAAAAAACAGATTGGCTAGTGAAACGCACACTCAGCCCTCTGATTGCACCAGCAAACTATTAATCAACACAGGTCGGGTGAGCTAGCGCAGTAAGGTTTTGGAAGGATGCAAGTGTGAAACTGAATCTGGAAAATATATTATTTGCATACATATTTTAATAGGCTACATATAGCCTACCATTTGTATTTTATATTTATGCCTTTGCTTATTCGATCTGGTCACTAACATAGGCCTACAGTATTGCACCCAATTCTTGTTTAAAAAACACCTAATCTGTGCTTCAGAATCAAAAAGTTGCGCGTCTTGACTGTTGACCGATGACCAGTCATCAACATTGGCGAGCAAAGGCGGGCACACATATCCAGATTAGTGACCAGAAAGCGCTTGTTTAATTTTCTACGGTTTTGCCTGGCAAAAACCAGAGTAGCCTACCTACATTCATATTATCCATATCAGGTACCATTTAGCTATCTGCTACGGACGCATCTTTGCCACAACAATAGACTGGCTACCTGGTGATTTCATTGATCATTTTCATTTCAGATAGGCCTAGTTTGGGTGGGTTATAATTATATACCTCAGTGGAGGTACAGGCTATATGTCTAAAGATAGCTGTAATGTCGCACTACTACCTTCAATACTTATGGGATGAAGATTAAACATATTCTGGCAAATGAATTACAACATTTGCGAGGAAAAAGTCTACAGACAGATCACGCTTTCCATCCGATCATGCAACCACTGAGCTAGCCAACAGATTGCTGATATGTTGAACAGCTACACAATCAGCTGCAGCTCAAACGTCAACTTGTAGGGAGAGAGGATTGCCATAAATCAACTTGTAGGGAGAGAGGATTGCCATAAATCAACTTGTAGGGAGAGAGGATTGCCATAAATCAACTTGTAGGGAGAGAGGATTGCCATAAATCAACTTGTAGGGAGAGAGGATTGCCATAAATCAACTTGTAGGGAGAGAGGATTGCCATAAATCAACTTGTAGGGAGAGAGGATTGCCATAAATCAACTTGTAGGGAGAGAGGATTGCCATAAATCAACTTGTAGGGAGAGAGGATTGCCATAAATCAACTTGTAGGGAGAGAGGATTGCCATAAATCAATATGCACCCAAAAGAATCTGAACCGTTTACTTTGTAAGCTCACTAGAAATGGGGCATCAAGCAACAATTACTAGAATAGGCCTGCTGGTCTTTTGGTATGTCAAAATTGCTTGAAATTGATAATTTACAAAATAATTAAAAAGGGCTGTCTGGTAGCCTCAATAAATAGACAAAGATTTGTAGTTGAACAAGTCATTGCCTGTATAGATTTTTTTCTTTACTTGACTTGAGACTTGGAGCTCGACTTGCTCTTAGAATTCACGACATGGACTTGACTCAAGACTCGACCTGTTTCTACTGGGGACTTGACTTGAGACTTGGACCTTGTGACTTGAGACTTGGACCTTGTGACTTGAGACTTGCTTGTGACTCAAATTATAGTGACTTGGTCCCACCTCTATCAGCAGGGGTCTACTCTGGACACATAATAGCCTCCAGAGTGGCGCAGTGGTCTAAGGCTCACATCACTCTCACACACATGATTAAGTGCACTGGAGATGGTGCAGCAATGGTGTAAGAGAGAAAATGGGAGAATCTCAATTGCATACACCTCGCGTCCTCTCTCCTTCTCAAAACCCTCCTCTCGGACCATCTGGGGTGGCAGGTAGCTTAGTGGGTAAGAGTGTTGTGCCAGTAACCAAAAGGTCGCTGGTTCTAATCCCAGAGCCGACTGGGTGAAAAATCTGCCGATGTGCCCTTACGCAAGGCACTTAACCCTAATTGCTCCTGTAAGTCGCTCTGGATAAGAGCGTCTGCTAAATGACTAAAATGTAAATGTAAATCTCCACCAATGGGTTTTGAGGAGGAGAAAGGACGTGAGGAGTATGCAATTGAGATTGTCCCACTGACTATGAATGCCAGCCTCAGCGGGTTGGCAACAACCAGATGCATCTGGTTTTCAGGGGAAATGGAAAGAGCCTGTGACGAGACTTCCGCTTTTGGACTTTAACAAGGCGACACTCCATATTAACTCCTCCTCCAAATTTACTGGATTGGTTGAAGAGTGCACAAGAGAGCCTCGTCCGACAGTTATTTGTTTCTCGTCATGACCAGAAACGCCACTAAGGTGTTTCTTTTACACCTGCTACGTTAGGTTAATGAATGCAGACAACCCATTACGTAATGAAGCTCTCATCCCCATGAGTGAATACAGATCCACTGGATCCCCCTCCACCACTGTCTGTGTCTGCAGAGATCATGTCGTTTTCAACAAGGCTGTCCCTGTGGGGTAAGGAAGGGAGATGTATTTCGGAGGCCTGCTCCTGCTCCTGCCTGACGGTCTAATCCATTACCAGGCCAAATCCCCCGCGTCATGCTGGAGCCCTGCTAGAGCTGGAGCTTTAGATCTATATCCCATCACCACCCTGACCCTGACCCTGACCCTGCAGTACAGCAGGCCACAGTGGAACTAAGGGTCATTCACTCTGACCATAGTAGTCCATCAATAGTGTGTCCATCAGTCCAGTGCCGTTGTCTGCTTTTAATGATGGAAACCACTAAGCAAGTTGGAATGAAACTACAGTTTGAATGTCTCTCTGCTGTTACCTCTGTGGGAGGGTTAACCCAGGCTAGGATGAGCAGTGGTTGTTCCTTTCTGCTCTGGATGCATCCAGGGCTTGTTAAACAGTATAGCTCTCTGCACTAAGGTCCACAGCCCAAATGATCCTCCCTGCGAGGCTCTGGGAGGGAAACACAAAGTGCAAGTTGCTGTTGTTTTGTCATGGTGGAGCGCCAAAAAAGAAACAATGTATTGTTTATAAGTGGCTTGTTTGGCTTGATTGCCGGAGGGGAAATAACAAGAGACCAAACCGATTCAGCCCACTTATTCAGGGGCCAACATACAGCCCATACAAAACACTGAAAGACTCCAATAATTTCAACAACTTGTAGGAAGGCACTCCTACAAACAAAGTCGATAAAAAGTGAACTTTAGTTCTCAGAGCATAAAGAAAAAAAGTGAACAGAAAACCAGAGAGGCCACTAAGCTTATGCTGTTATTGTTTGGGATAGGCTACCATCACCAGCAGTATACCAGTGAGTAAGAAGAGGTGGGGCGATTAATACAGCTCACAGATGACCTGAATCTCTGGTCCCTACCGCTCCTATTTCACGTTGCTCTGGAGAGCTCACACAGTAATGGGGGAAAATAAAGCATTCTGAGCCCTAAGCACCTGTGTGTTTATCCCTGTCAATGCAGGCCAGATGCAAGGCTTGGTTGCTTCAACTTACACACACACACACACACACACACCTTGGTAGTTTGAGCAGCAGGCTGGACAGGCCTAATCCCTGCCTGTTTCGCTCCAGCTAATGTGAAGGGAACCCCACAGGAGCTGCTGTGACATCTCCCTGACATGAAATCCATTCAAGGTGACCTGGTCTCATCTGTAGAGAATGGACAAGGTTTAACGGTTCGGCGCCTTAGAAAGAGACAGGTGCCTGAAAGGGAATCACGGCGAGGAGTAAAACCAGGTAGGCCTAATTTATTTAAAAGCTCTACATAGACCAAAGTGTTTTGACACAGAAGAACCCCCCCCCCCCCATCCAAATGCATTGAAATGTGGAAAGGATTTAAGGCCAGTCACTCAAGCCCTGCTCTGCGAGTCCATTTAACCAGAATAAGCAGACTGAAAGCACAAATCTCTGGGAAAACAAAAATCTATGTCCAATGTCATTACTGGAGCTCTTTTCATCTACACATTCAATCTGGCTTCCATTCAGTCTGATTGGTCACACATACCACATTGATGAATCCAGCGATTACCAGAGCTAATGAGAAATCGCTAGGGATGTGAAGCGCATTACAAGGCTCATGTGAGGAAATATCTCCACAGCCAATCGCTGCTAAGCAAGTTTGGCGTAGCTTTCAAGTAGTCCGTGTCTCATCCTAAGACTTTCTTGGGAATTTGAAAGCATTTCTGCTTTTCATGTCAAAAGTGTTCATAGTGTTCTGACCAAAGGACAGCCAAAGAGGGTGTTAGTCAAGCTTTTACAGACTGTAGGCTATGTTGGCCAAACCACCACATACAACAAACCTTGGACAGTTTGTTCTTTCTTTGACTTGTATTGAATTCCACACCACTTAAGGCCACGTATCGTGAAATATAACTCATATTAATATGAAAGCATGGTTAAGGGAGGGAGGCAAGCCTGCTTCGGCTCGAGTGCTTAGCATGCCGAGGTAAGAATTTATGCCAAATGCTTGATCTTCTTTAGCCTAGCCTATATGCTGGCTAGGTGTTTTAATCATTTGAGCTAGATTGATCCAACATTGACTTTATATTTCAAGTTTATTCAAGCTATTATGAAAGTAATTTCAGGATCCACTTAGGCCTAGATACGATCAAAATATCAACTTTTCCTTACCGAAGCTGCGTAATGCAAGATTAGTTGCAAAAAACACACCATCTCAACCCATGAACTCCCTCCTGACTGTTTCGATTAAAGGCATGGACACACCGGTAGTGTTTGCCGGCTGAGAGTACTTAGCCGTACTCGTATTTTTTGGAGAAATGTCTTCTGGTCTGATTAAACAAAAATAGACCTGTTTGGCCATAATGACCATCGTTATGTTTGGAGGAAAAAGAGGGAGCCTTGCAAGCCGAAGAACACCATCCCAACCGTGAAGCACGGGGGTGGCAGCATCATGCTGTGGGGGTGCTTTGCTGCAGGGGGGACTGGTGCACTTCACAAAATAGATGGCATCATGAGGAAGGAAAATGATGTGGATATATTGAAGCAACATCTCAAGACATCAGTCAGGAAGTTAAAGCTTGGTCGCAAATGGGTCTTCCAAATGGACAATGACCCCAAGCATACTTCCAAAGTTGTGGCAAAATGGCTTAAGGACAACAAAGTCAAGGTATTGGAGTGGCCATCACAAAGCCCTGACTTCAAGCCTATAGAAAATTTGTGGGCAGAACTGAAAAAGTGTGTGCAAGCAAGGAGGCCTACAAACCTGACTCCATTACACCAGCTCTGTCAGGAGTAATGGGCCAAAATTCACCCAACTTATTGTGGGAAGCTTGTGGAAGGCTACACGAAACGTTTGACCCAAGTTAAACAATTTAAAGGCAATGCTACCAAATACTAATTGAGTGTATGTAAACTTCTGACCCACTGGGAATGTGATGAAATAAATAAAAGCTGAAATAAATCATTGTCTCTACTATTATTCTGACATTTCACATTCTTAAAATAAAGTGGTGATCCTAACTGACCTAAGACAGGGAATTTTTACTAGGATTAAATGTCAGGAACTGTGAAAAACTGAGTTTAAACGTATTTGGCTAAGGTGTATGTAAACATCCGACTTCAACTGTATTTGTGGACCGAGTCCTCTTTGCTTTCACATTGCTATGTTTAGAAAGGAACCAAGATACTTTTCCAACATGCACTGTGGATTTTTACAAAGTGCAGGACAAGCCATTTAATCAGAATGTGTTATCAGACAGCTAGATATACCTACTTACATTTTGGAAGCTAATACATTGCATTTAGTTAAAATATGAGACATAATAATTGTAATCAGTAGATACACTACATGACCAAAAGTATGTGAGCACCTGCATGTCAAACATCTCATTCCAAAATCATGGACATTAATATGGAGTAGGTCCCCCCCTTTGCAGCAATAACAGCCTCCACTCTTCTGGGAAGGCTTTCCACTAGATGTTGGAACATTCCTGCGAGGACTTGCTTCCATTCAGCCACAAGAGCAATAGTGAGGTCGGGCACTGATGTTGGGTGATTAGGCCTGGCTCGCAATCGGTGTTCCAATTCATCCCAAAGGTCTTCAATGGGGTTGAGTGAACCGCACGGAGTTCACAAAAATTGGCTGAAAAGGGACCAAGTGTGAAAACACCTTTAAAGAGTCATAAGACATAAATATTTAATTGTAGCCTACATCAGCCTTGGACACATTGATGGTGTCATCTTCGCTGTGAGGTCACCTAGGCAGAGAGCTCTGTAAATATTGTATATCATTTTGTTATTTTTGTGTTTTTTGTTGCATTTTTATAAAAATGTGGGGTTTGACTGATGTGGGGGTTGATCACTTACTTCTCGTGGTCTTGACTCAGAGTTGCAGAATTGGGATGAAAAGTCATGTATTTTTGGCTTATTGCTAGCTAGCTGGCTGTTTGGGTTCAAATAACACAGCCCTGGCTTTATTGTTTAATCTGTCAGTAAGAATTACAAGTACTGCATGCTGTGTCTAGAGATGGCAGAAGAGGCTCAGGGACTGTTTTTAACCACTCCCAAGATGTGGTGAATTCCGTGCGCTTTTCAGCAGCAGTGCCATCACCCAGGTAGGTGCTACATGTTCAGCAATGGAGGACCAGTACATACGGAGGAGCGGGTCCTATGGAGGAACAGATGTGGTGCACTGATGAAGCACTCCGGGCATGTTTGGCAGACTGTCTTTGTTTCTCTCTGGCTGAACCATCGATTCCCCCTCTGCTGAAGCTACACTGCCTTTCCAATCCAAACTGCCTCAACTACCAGCCTTTCAAATAGAGACAATCTCCATCTCAATTTAAATTTGTGGTTAGTTTGTTTTGCTTTTTATGTCCTTTGAGATTATTTTTTGTAATGAAAAGCGCTACACAAGTTAAATTATCTTTCTGGAGAATTGGCTAATCTAAATGATACAGGGGTGACTGATGAGGCCCATTACCTTTATAATGGGTTATTTTTTGTAACGTGACATTTCTGCACCATTCCTCACCTATCAGTTCAGCTGCAAATAGAGCTCGCCCGCTTGTAGTCCTAAAACCCGGAAATGAGTTACCTCTGGTTCGTTCAGCCATCCCTATGGGGAAAACTTATGGGGAAAGAATAAGGTTTTGGAATAAGGTCTGAGGTTAACACAGGCTTACGAGATTTGATGTTTTGTTCTATGAGATAATACTGGGCCTCCTGTAGCTCAGTTGGTAGAGCATGGCGCTTGCAACGCCAGGGTTGTGGGTTCGATTCCCACTGGGGGCCAGTATGAAACAAATTTATGCACTCACTAACTGTAAGTCGCTCTGGATAAGAACATCTGCTAAATTACTAAAATGTAAATGTACTGTATCAGTCAGTTAAACATTACCTATTTGAATTATGAAGCCTTTGTGCTTTTTGATTACAAAAATACTTCCCAAAAAAAAAATGACAAAAAGTGACGTTAACCGATTAAGATTACCTCATAGAGCAAACCGTATACGATCTCCTAAGCCTGTGTTTACCATAGACCTTATTTTCTGCATTTATACAAAAACACCATTAATTTCCCCATAGGCTATGTCCAACAAACCATAGCGGAGTTAGTGCCTACAAAAAGACGCCATGACTATTTCTCTCTATTAAACCAGAACTTAGGTTTAGCGTATTGTTGCCATGGAGACTGACACTATCCAGTGGAAAAGTGGTTACCGTGGAAACAACCACAGGATTTAATATATAAGGGAACTGACAGCAACATCAAAGAAGAAAAGGATGGTTGAAAAGCGGTACGATGGAGATTGTATGACGAAATTCATTAAAATCCTTTTCAATCCAACAAACCATCCGGTTGAAGGGCAGAGTCCGTGAATTCAGGTTTAGCTTTGATATTGAAATTGTGGCAGCAAACAATATGGAAGTCATTACAGCGTAGAGAGATGATTTGGCTTGAGGTTTGGGTGGGGGATGTCTTTTTATGAATTATATCTTGGCATAACTTTACCCTTTTCAGTTGAAAAATATCCAAGACATGCTTTTTTACGTGGGTTAACACAAAGGGAATTGAGTTACTGTTTCTCTGTCCGTCATTACACAGTACACAGAAATCTAGTAAACATCACTGCAGTCTGACGACCGACAGTTGTTTTGTGCGTTACTTCCTGTATGATGTAGCCTAAGGGTGATATGCCAGCACCCCACCCAGCTTACGTTCCTTAGTGATAAGGTTCTAAACATGCCTCTATAACTCTTATTGAATTCCTTCTAATATTTTTCTAGGTCTGCAGTGGACAAGGATATTTCAAACCCAAAGAACAACAATGATCACCATAAAGGTCCACTGTCTCATGCAGACTAGGCCTACTGAATTTGGTTTTTCATACCAAGAAACCAGAAAAGAATGTCCAAGTTGCCCAACATTCCTGTAGTTCTTTACATGAGCGCTCTGGGAATAGAAATACAACATTTCCAACCGTGGGACAATGTTCTGCCCTGAATTAAGTTGTGACTGACAAATCAAAACAGAGAATACAAAAATATACTGGGTCACGTATCAAATTCTGTGCAGGATAGGGTTAACCTGTTTCTTGGCCTACTTGATCAGTGTCTGCAGAGGTCACTGATAGCAAAGACTTAGTGAAGCAGTTGGTCCATTTTGACTAGAGCAGCAAAACTCTTTCCTCTTGCAGGGCTCAGGTGTTCACATCACATCCCAGCAGCGTGAAATCTCCAATAGGAGCATACTATAGGGTAAGACGGGTGGGTGACACAATAGCTGTCCCAATGGGATGAAAGATGGCAGTGTAGACATTGGCAGGGCAAGAACAGACCATGTTTCCTAGGGACAAGTGCTCATTCCGGCTGAGAGACTGGGTCCAGAAGGACACTCACTACTCGTGTATATAGTAGCCTACATTTGTGCATGTGTGATAACATTCCCCTTTGACATGTTTGTGTAACCACTTGTGACATATTATACAAACTTTAATGGACTATTTTACAGCACGGTTATTGATGACTTGACAGTCATGACAGGACACAATATCACCGAATGAATGGAGCATTATGGACTATGGAACTTTAGTCTACTGGAGAATGGCGCCGTTGTTGAGGTAACAGCCCGTTATTACAGAAAGTAGTGATCAGCACGGGTGGGTGGGGGACGACGACAAATAAGCTGGTCATAATCATGCTGAAAATCAAATCAAATGTATTGGTCACATACACATGGTTAGCAGATGTTATTGCGAGTGTAGCGAAATGTTTGTGCTTCTAGTTCCGACAGTGCAGCAATATCTAGCAAGTAATATCTAACAGTTCCAAATCAAAATTCTAAAACACACAAATATAAGTAAAGCAATGGAATAAGAATATATAAATATATGGATGAGCAATGTCATTATCAGAGTGGCATAGGCTAAGATGCAATAGATAGTATAGAATACAGTATTGTAGTCCGTGATTGTCTAAACCCTGCCACATACGTCTCGTGTCTGAGCTGTTGAATTGCGACTCCACTTTGTCTCGATATTGACATTTTGCCTGTTTGATTGCCTTGCGGAGGGAACGACCACTCTGTTTGTATTCTGCCTTAAATTCTCCGTCACCTTGCCATGGTTAAATGAGGTGGTTCGTGCTTTCAGTTTTTCGTGAATGCTGCCATCTATCCACGGTTTCTGGTTAGGGTAGGTTTTAATAGTCACAATGGGTAGGACAGGGTTCTTCAATTCCGGTCCTGGAGGGCCGAAACACCTCTGTTTTTCATCCTCTCATTCTAATCAGGGGCTAATTCAGACCTGGGACACCAGGTGAGTGCAATTAACTACCAGGTAGAAATGAAAAACAGAAGTGTTTCGGCCCTCCAGGACCGGAATTGAAGAACCCTGGGGTAGGACATCTCCTATACACTTCCTTATAAACCCACTAACCGAATCAGCGTATACGTCTATATTATTCTCAGAGGCTACCCAGAACATATCCCAGTCCGTGTGACCTTGAAGTGTGGATTCCGATTGGTCAGACCAGCGTTGAATAGTCCTAAGCACGTGTGCTTCCGGTTTGAGTTTCTGCCTATAGGAAGAGAGGAGCAAAATGGAGTCGTGGTCAGATTTGCCAAAAGGAGGGAGGGGAGAGCCTTGTATGCATAGCGGAAATTAGTATAACAATCGTCCAGCGTTTTTCCAGCGCGAGTGCTACAGTCAATATGCTGATAGAATTTAGGTATCCTTTTTCTCAAATTTGCTTTGTTAAAATCCCCAGCTACAATAAATGCAGGATCTATGGTTTCCAGTTTGCATAAAGTCCAGTGAAGTTCCTTGAGGGCTGTCGTGGTATCGGCTTGTGGGGGGATATACACGGCTGTAACAATAACCAAAGAGAATTCTCTTGGGAGATAATACGGTCGGCATTTGATTGACGAATTCTAGGTCAGGTGAACAAAATGACTTGAGTTCCTGTATGTTGTTACAATTACACCATGAGTCGTTAGTTATTAAACATACCCCCTCACCCTTCTTCTTCCCGGAGAGATGCTTATTCCTGTCGGAGCGATGTACTGAGAACCCAGATGGCTGTATGGACGGGAACAGTATATCCCGAGAGAGCCATGTTTCCATGAAACAGAGTATGTTACAATCCCTGATGTCTCTCTGGAAAGCAACCCTTGCCCTGATCTCGTCCACTTTGTTGTCTAGGGACTGGACATTAGCGAGTAATATACTCGGAAGCGATGGGCGGTGTGCGTGCCTCCTAAGTCTGACTAGGAGACAGCTCCGGCTCCCTCTCCTCCGGTGGCGTTGTTTTGGGTCGGCCTCTGGAATCAGTTCAAATGCACTGGGTGGTGCGAACAAAGGATCCGCGTTGGGAAAGTAGCATTCCTGGTCATAGTGCTGGTAAGTTGACGCCGCTCTGATATCCAATAGTTCTTCCCGGCTGTAAGTAATAACACTTTTCTGGGCTAACAATGTAAGAAATAATACATAAAAAAACAAAATATTGCAAAGTTTCCTAAGGACTAGAAGCGAGGCAGCCCTCTCTGTCGGCGCCATTGTTGCTGAGATCATAAAGAGACAATGGCACACTGGCATTTGCGGACACAATGCCTGTCTTGACATTTCAGTCTCAGTCTTGTTACTGTTTGCATTGTGTAGTGACTGTCCACCCCCTCACCAGCATGTCTCCAATTAGAACACATCTATGGTAGAATAGTATTACGTCTGCAACTATGGTGACTCAGAAGATTAGTCCATCTTGGCATTTTCTACCAACATGCCGAGGACCCAGTCCAGCACTGCAGTTGTAAAAACCAGATTCAAGAAATTGCCACATAGCTAGGCCACCCCATCACCCAAAATAACACAAAGAGTCCAATCCAAACCAGCAATCTCATTGCCCAGAGTAGCTCAAGGCAGTGTCACTGAATCCTTTGCCAACCCTTTCAAGTGCTTAAGAGAGACCTCACAAAAGCGAATAAAACAATGATTTCAGGTATCACTAAATCTGGTGTCATGATATCTGATGGCAAACTGTGTCGGGGTCAGACATGGTGCTTCCTGACAGTCTTGGAACAGGTTATTAACTAGAGTACAGTTCAGGGGTATGATATTCCACATCTCCCTCCAAGCATGAGGCACCAAGCCTCAACTATGTATCGTAAATTTCCCCTGGCCCTGCCATGGTAGCTCTTTTTCCATTGTTTTATCACTGGCTTCCACCGCCCTAGGGTCAAGCTGCTTTCTCTCTCTCTCTCACACACACACACACACACACACACACACACACACACACACACACACACACACACACACAGGTATTATTGCACTGACCTACTTTATAGGGAGGGAAATATTTCATCCCTTAAAACATTTTTGGGTCTCAAATGAACAGCGTACCAGAAGAAAAGGGACACCCACAGAGCCCTCTCAGCTTGCACATTCTCCAGCTCTTTCTCAGAGCCCACTGTGAGGGCTGGTAATTGGTGAGGCGAACCAATACTCAATCTGGAGGCTTAGCCAAATTTTTATGGAGGTTTTTCCCTTTTTCTTTTCTCTTTTAAATGCCTGAGGAAAGCCCACTACCATGGGGTTAATCCACATACTTCTGAGACAGACAACCAAAGAAGCTAACCAGAATGAAGTAGTTAGTGCAGAGGATTTGGGCTTCAAGTCCTCTGAGACTGTGGCTTGAATAATAGCTGTGGGCTGTCAAATTAGTGAAAGGCAGTAGAGGATTTTAACAGGCTTTTATTTTTTATATTTTTTATTTCACCTTTATTTAACTAGGTAGGCAAGTTGAGAACAAGTTCTCATTTACATCTGCGACCTGGCCAAGATAAAGCAAAGCAGTGTGATAAAAACAACACAGAGTTACACATGGGATAAACAAAAACGTACAGTCAATAACACAATAGAAAAATAGAAAATCTATATACAGTGTGTGCAAATGTAGTAAGTTATGGAGGTAAGGCAATAAATAGGCCATAGTGCAAAATAATTACAATTTAGTATTAACACTGGAGTGATAGATGTGCAGAAGACGATGTGCAAATAGAGATACTAGGGCGCAAATGAGCAAAATAAATAACAATATGGGGATGAGGTAGTTGGGTGGGCTAATTACAGATGGGCTGTGTACAGGTGCAGTGATCGGTAAGCTGCTCTGACAACTGATGCTTAAAGTTAGTGAGGGAGATAAGAGTCTCCAGCTTTAGAGATTTTTGCAGTTAATTCCAGTCATTGGCAGCAGAGAACTGGAAGGAATGGCGGCCAAATTAGGTGTTGGCTTTGGGGATGACCAGTGAGATATACCTGCTGAAGCGCATACTACGGGTGGGTGTTGCTATGGTGACCAATGAGCTAAGATAAGGTGGGGATTTGCCTAGCAGTGATTTATAGATGACCTGGAGCCAGTGGGTTTGGCGACAAATATGTAGTGATGGCCAGCCAACGAGAGCGTACAGGTCACAATGGTGGGTAGTATATGGGGCTTTGGTGACAAAACGGATGGCACTGTGATAGACTACATCCAATTTACTGAGTAGAGTGTTGGAGGCTATTTTGTAAATGACACCGCCGAAGTCAAGGATCGGTAGGATAGTCAGTTTTACGAGGGAATGTTCGGCAGCATGAGTGAAGGAGGCTTTGTTGCGAAATAAGAAGCCGATTCTAGATTTAAACTTGGATTGGAGATGCTTAATGTGAGTCTGGAAGGAGAGTTTACGGTCTAACCAGACACCTAGGTATTTGTAGTTGTCCACATATTCTAAGTCAGGGCAAGTTGCAGAGGAGGGTGCAGAGCTGGTGGCCGGGGTAGGGGTAGCCAGGTGGAAAGCATGGCCAGCCGTAGCAAAATGCTTGCTGAAATTCTCGATTATCGTAGATTTATCGGTGGTGACAGTGTTTCCTAGCCTCAGTGCAGTGGGCAGCTGGGAGGAGGTGCTCTTATTCACCATAGACTTTACAGTGTCCCAAAACGTTTTGGAGTTAGTGCTACAGGATGCAAATTTCTGTTTGAAAAAGCCAGCCTTTGCTTTCCTAACTGATTGTGTATATTGGTTCCTGACTTCCCTGAAAAGTTGCATATCGCGGGGGTTGTTCGATGCTAATTTTTTATTTATTTGTTTATTTCACCTTTATTTAACCAGGTAAGCCAGTTGAGAACAAGTTCTCATTTACAACTGCGACCTGGCCAAGATAAAGCAAAGCAGTGCGATAAAAACAACAACACAGAGTTACATATGGGGTAAAAAAAACATAAGGTCATAAAATACAACAGAAAATATATATACAGTGTGTGCAAATGTAGCAAGTTATGGAGGTAAGGCAATAAATAGGCCATAGTGCAAAATAATTACAATTAGTATTAACACTGGAATGCTAGATGTGCAAGAGATTATGTGCAAATAGAGATACTGGGGTGCAAAAGAGCAAAATAAATAACAATATAGGGATGAGGTAGTTGGGTGGGCTAATTTCAGATGGGCTGTGTACATGTGCAGTGATCGGTAAGGTGCTCTGACAACTGATGCTTAAAGTTAGTGAGGGAGATAAGAGTCTCCCGCTTCAGTGATTTTTGCAATTCGTTCCAGTCATTGGCAGCAGAGAACTGGAAGGAATGGCGGCCAAATTAGGTGTTGGCTTTGGGAATGACCAGTGAGATATACCTGCTGGAGCGCAGACTACGGGTGGGTGCTGCTATGGTGACCAATGAGCTAAGATAAGGCGGGGATTTGCCTAGCAGTGATTTATAGATGGCCTGGAGCCAGTGGGTTTGACGACGAACATGTAGTGAGGACCAGCCAACATGAGCGTACAGGTCACAGTGGTGGGTAGTGTATGGGGCTTTGGAGACAAAACGGATGGCACTGTGATAGACTACATCCAATTTGCTGAGTAGAGTGTTGGAAGCTATTTTGTAAATGACATCGCCGAAGTCAAGGATCGGTAGGATAGTCAGTTTTACGAGGGCATGTTTGGCAGCATGAGTGAAGGAGGCTTTGTTGCGAAATAGGAAGCCGATTCTAGATTTAACTTTGGATTGGAGATTCTTAATGTGAGTCTGGAAGGAGAGTTTACAGTCTAACCAGACACCTAGGTATTTGTAGTTGTCCACATACTCTAGGTCAGACCCGTCGAGAGTGGTGATTCTTGTCGGGTGGGCGGGTGCCAGCAGCGTTCGATTGAAGAGCATGCATTTAGTTTTACTAGTGTTTAAGAGCAGTTGGAGGCTACTGAAGGAGTGTTGTATGGCATTGAAGCTCATTTGGAGGTTTGTTAACACAGTGTCCAATGAAGGGCCAGATGTATACAAAATGGTGTCGTCTGCGTAGAGGTGGATCTGAGAGTCACCAGCAGCAAGAGCGACATCATTGATATACACAGAGAAAAGAGTCGGCCCAATAATTGAACCCTGTGGCACCCCCATAGAGACTGCCATAGGTCCAGACAACAGGCCCTCCGATTTCACACATTGAACTCTATCTGAGAAGTAGTTGGTGAACCAGGCGAGGCAGTCATTTGAGAAACCAAGGCTATTTAGTCTGCCAATAAGAATGCGGTGGTTGACAGAGTCGAAAGCCTTGGCCAGGTCGATGAAGACGGCTGCACAGTACTGTCTATTATCGATCGCGGTTATAATATCGTTTAGGACCTTGAGCGTGGCTGAAGTGCACCCATGACCAGCTCGGAAACCGGATTGCATAGCGGAGAAGGTACGGTGGGATTCGAAATGGTTGGTGATCTGTTTGTTAACTTGGCTTTCAAATACTTTCGAAAGGCAGGGCAGGATGGATATAGGTCTGTAACAGTTTGGATCTAGAGTGTCACCCCCTTTGAAGAGGGGGATGACCGCGGCAGCTTTCCAATCTCTGGGAATCTCAGACGTTACGAAAGAGAGGTTGAACAGGCTAGTAATAGGGGTTGCGACAATTTCTGCGGCTAGTTTTAGAAAGAAAGGGTCCAGATTGTCTAGCCCAGCTGATTTGTAGGGGTCCAGATTTTGCAGCTCTTTCAGAACATCAGCTGTCTGAATTTGTGTGAAGGAGAAGCGGGGGGGGGCATGGGCAAGTTGCAGCGGAGGGTGCAGAGTTGGTGGCCGGGGTAGTGGTAGCCAGGTGGAAAGCATGGCCAGCCGTAGCAAAATGCTTGTTGTAATTCTCGATTATTGTAGATTTATCGGTGGTGATAGTGTTTCCTAGCCTCAGTGCAGTGGGCAGCTGGGAGGAAGTGCTCTTATTCTCCATGGACTTTACAGTGTCCCAAAACTTTTTGGAGTTAGTGCTACAGGATGCAAATTTCTGTTTGAAAAAGTTAGCCTTTGCTTTATGGGACTGCAATACGCCACAGGATGTTTTTGTGCTGGTCAAGGGCAGTCAAGTCTGGGGTGAACCAGGGGCTATATCTGTTCTTAGTTCTGAATTTTGTTAATGGGGCATGCTTATTTAAGATTGAGAGGAAAGCACTTTTAAAGAACAACCAGGCATCCTCTTCTGACGGAATGAGGTCAATATCCATCCAGGATACCCGGGCCAGGTCAATTAGAAAGGCCTGCAGCCTCCCGAGTGGCGCAGTGGTCTAAGGCACTGCATCGCAGTGCTAGCTGTGCCACTAGAGATCCTGGTTCGAATCCAGGCTCTGTCGTAGCAGGCCGCGACCAGGAGACCCATGGGGCGGCGCACAATTGGCCCAGCGTCGTCCAGGGTAGGGGAGGGAATGGCCGGCAGGGATGTAGCTCAGTTGGCAGAGCATGGCATTTGCAACGCCAGGGTTGTGGGTTCGATTCCAGTATGAAAAAATAAAATAATGTATGCACTCACTAACTGTAAGTCGCTCTGGATAAGAGCGTCTGCTAAATGACTAAAATGTAAATGTAAATGTAAGTGTTTTAGGAAGCGTTTGACAGTGATGAGGGGTGGTCGTTTGACCGCGGACCCATTACGGATGCAGGCAATGAGGCAGTGATTGCTGAGATCCTGGTTGAAGACAGCGGAGGTGTATTTCGAGGGTAAATTAGTCAGGATGATATCTATGAGGGTGCCCATGTTTACGGATTTAGGGTTGTACCTGGTAGGTTCCTTGATAATTTGTGTGAGATTGAGGGCATCTAGTTTAGATTGTAGGACGGCCGGGGTGTTAAGCATATCCCAGTTTAGGTCACCAAGCAGTACGAACTCTGAGGATAGATGGGGGGCAATCAATTCACATATGGTGTCCAGGGCACAGCTGGGGTCTGAGGGGGGTCTGTAGCAAGCAGCAACAGTGAGAGACTTATTTCTGGAAAGGTGGATTTTTAGAAGTAGAAGCTCAAACTGTTTGGGCACAGACCTGGATAGTATGATAGAGCTCTGCAGGCTCTCTCTACAGTAGATTGCAACTCTGCCGCCTTTGGTAATACACTGGCTTTTGAAGAATTTGTAATCCATGACAAACAATAACATTTAATCTGTATATGTATCACAAAGCAACTGAGGGGTCCCAAAAACTGACATCACCATTTCGCCTTACCTTTGTACGGAGGAAATTGGCCAGTTCATAGTCCCTGGTTTTAAATAGCAAATAGAGAATTTAAAAAAAATCATGAAGTAGATGATTTGAAGTTCATGAATCTGCCTGACTATTGAATATTCATTACATTTACATTTACATTTTAGTCATTTAGCAGACGCTCTTATCCAGAGCGACTTACAGGAGCAATTAGGGTTAAGTGCCTTGCTCAAGGGCACATTTACGTCATTTAGCAGACGCTCTTATCCAGAGCGACTCACAAATTGGTGCGTTCACCCTATAGCCAGTGGGATAACCACTTTACATTTTTTTTTTTTGGGGGGGGGGGGGGGGGTAGAAGGATTACTTTATCCTATCCCAGGTATTCCTTAAAGAGGTGGGGTTTCAAATGTCTCCGGAAGGTGGTGAGTGACTCCGCTGTCCTGGCGTCGTGAGGGAGCTTGTTCCACCATTGGGGTGCCAGAGCAGCGAACAGTTTTGACTGGGCTGAGCGGGAACTATGCTTCCGCAGAGGAAGGGGAGCCAGCAGGCCAGAGGTGGATGAACGCAATGCCCTCGTTTGGGTGTAGGGACTGATTCATCACTCCATATAAATCTCCTTATTTCAGAGGATTCAGGGGTTGAAAGTTAAGAATCAGTCCCATAAGAGTGAAGAACTAAGACATACAATTTCAGAGCATAGCCTAGCTTCTGACTCTGGGTCACCTTACCCTTTGTTCTGGGGAAGTGAAGGCATCATAAGTGGTGAGAAGTAGCTGTCAGTACATTTCTACTGGCGTAGTTGTCAACAAGTGGAACCAACCACCAAACAATCAGAGTGACCTAAGGAATTCCAAGTCTGACAGTTCTTCTGCTTCTTCTTCACTGTAGGAATGCAGGAAGGGACCACATCTTTTTCACATGTTCAAAGGCTTGACATGTGACTCTGTCTAACACGATAGACGACAAATTACCAAAAACGTGTCTATGCAACTCTTATCTGACCATAAAAGCTAAAAATAGCCATAATAGAATGTCAATGGCAGACTTGATTCAATCTTTTTCTTATCGTCCCCCCAAAAATGTTAGTCCTAATTAATGAGGGATGTTGAAAGATAATTGAACTTCAGGGTAATCCATTTCCCCCAAAGTAATGAGCTGAAACTCAAAATACAGTATGTTAATTAGACAGCTCTGCCCATAATCAAAGGATGGCAATATGACTAAGAATATTACACAAGTAAACTGTACAAAACCATATGTTCCACTATAGCCTAATTAATGCAAGTTAGCCCACTGCTCATTACATTTTACAGCTCCACACTTGAGCAGAGCTCACAGGCTTGAACGGGATGGAGGATGATGTGATTTAGGATTGTCCACTGCTGCGTACCGTATGGGGAGAGAGTTTATTTGGGTTTCGGAGCTTGCAATCACTTTCAATTTTAAAAGCTTAAATTGCTTCTCCCAGACGTAAACAGTTCCATGTTTGACATCTTGGCTCCATCGTATGTTTACCGCGAGCAGACTGTTTCCCGCCTTTCACCAGAGAAACCTCCATGGTCTGGTGCCATCATGTTGAAGCTCTTAAGTTCAACAGAACTGAGACATCAGCTCACCAGTCAAAAACCCCAACACTGCTTTACACCAGCCTATGCCCTAGAAGACAGTTCAACACTCATTTTCTAGGCTAATGGTAGGCCTAACTCCAAATCTCAACCTTCTAGTTTTAAAACTGACTGTCAACATAACACAGCCACAGATCATACTATAGGGACCATAGACATTAAAACCAGTAGATACTGATATTGCTGACATCAGCCATGTATTGTTATGAATTTGAAGCGTGCCATATTGCTGAATGGGTCTGAATGGCACCAAAGAATTGCTAAGGATCGTGGTGAAAGTGACCGTAACTAGCAAAGGATCATGGTTGATCATCCTGCCTGAGAGATCCTCCTTGTATCCTGCCGGCCCGTGATTTGTCTGTGTCAGTACGTGGTCCTGTGTGACGACAAATGTAGTTGTCATAATGGATCACTATTTAATTAAATAGCTCGATTTGTAGCAAACTTTTTTTTAAATAATTCACCGTAGGGATCAAACTTGCTCATCATAAAGGAATGAACTTTGTTCTCATTACTAAAACTTCCGAATTTAATACAGTGCTTTGAGCTTGGCTGTTTGAGCAAAGCGGTCTAAGGCCAACAAAACACCAAAGATGCTTAAATCTGAGCCAGGTCCACTTCCCCTCCTCCAACCAGCACTACAGTCTACGGACATTAAACATTAATCTGTGTAGTTTTCAGTAGGAAGTAATACCGTTCTGAAACAGGAAGAGGAGGAAGCCAATTCCCAGTTTATCAGGGTTCTGTTACAGCACTGTCTCTTGGAAATACTCTGAACTTGAGTCAGGAGTGTCAGATCAACTATGGACTCCATTTCCTGTTGATCCAAGTTCAAAAGCAATAGAGCCGGGAGAGTAAGTTCATTATCACTACAGGCCAGGGCATCTCACGTAATATATCCTACCTCAATAGGTCTTACCCCTTATTTCGGCTCCCGCAGAGATCATTAATCGCACTAATAACACAACCCAGGTTGCGGTCATCAGGTCGTTCCACACGCCCCCTTCCCAATATCTACCACTTTCTCACAGCTCTTAATGGAAGGCTCCCATTTTACCTGTGTACCTTCATTGACTAGCAGACTAATGACAATTAAAGTATATGCACACAGGACTGCATCTCCTTGATGGTGCCCAAGGTCCATACAGAGCTAGGTAAAAAGTGTTCCAGTACTCTGCCCCCTCTACATGGAACGAGCTACAAAAGGACTTGAAACTATAGGAGATTGTCTCAAATTATTTTAAAGCTAGGGTAAAATCTATGGTAGAAAATTATTTAGAGAGCTGACAATCTTTTGACCCCTGGTCAGGCCATTTCAGATTATTAAGTATTTATTTTACTTTGTCTCTTTTTGATCCTGTTATTTTAATAGTAAAGAATTGCCCATGAAACTAGCTAATTTTGTTATTTTTGAATCTTGGAATATTACCCCTCCCCCGCTCCTCAGCCCCCACGCGAGTGTACACTGCACACATCCTGCTAATGCAAAAGCAAATGCTACTGGTGTCGAGTGGTAGTATGATTAGTGGCACTGTCTACTTTGAGTTGTACAGTGCATTTGGAAAGTATTCAGACCCCTTTCCTACTTCCACATTTTGTTACGTTACCAGCCTTATTCTAAAATAGATTAAATAAACAATTTTCCTCATCAATCTACACACAATTACCCATAATGACAAAGCAAAAAACTTTTAGAAATTTTTGCTAATTTATTAACAAATAAAAACCAGAAATACCTTATTTACATAAGTATTCAGACCCTTTGCTATGAAAGACTCGAAATTGAGCTCAGGTGCATCCTGTTTCCATTGATCATCCTTGAGATGTTTCTACAGCTTGATTGGAGTCGACCTGTAGTAAATTCAATCGATTGGACATGATTTGGAAAGGCACACACCTGTCCCACAGTTGACAATGCATTTCAGAGCAAAAACCAAGCCATGAGGTTGAAGGAATTCAGTTGAAGTTTGAAGAAGGTTGAAGACAGGATTGTGTCGAGGCACAGATCTGGGGAAGGGTACCACATTTCTTTTTGCAGCATTGAAGGCCCCCAAGAACACAGTGGCCTCAATCAAACGTTTGGAACCACCAAGACTCTTCCTAGAGCTGTCCGCCCGGCCAAACTGAGCAATCAGGGGAGAAGGGCCTTGGTCAGGGAAGTGACCAAGAACCCGATGGTCACTCTGACAGAGCTCCAGAGTTCCTCTGTGGAGATGGGAGAACCTTACAGAAGGACAACCATCTCTGCAGCACTCCACCAATCAGGCCTTTATGGTAGAGTAACCAGACGGAAGCCACTCCTCAGTAAAATGAACATGACAGCCTGCTTGGAGTTTGCCAAAAGGCATCTAAAGGACTATCAGACCATGAGAAACAAGATTCTCTGGTCTGATGAAACCAAGATTGAACTCTTTGGCCTGAACGCCAAGCGTCACGTATAAAGGAAACCTGGCACCATCCCTACGGTGAAGCATGGTGGTGGAAGCATCATGCTGTGGGAAAAAAAGAAAAAAAAAAAGAAACATCCTCTCACTGTCAACTGCGTTTATTTTCAGCAAACTTAACATGTGTAAATATTTGTATGAACATAAGATTCAACAACTGAGACATAAACTGAACAAGTTCCATAGACATGTGACTAACAGAAATTGAATAATGTGTCCCTGAACAAAGGGGGGGTCAAAATCAAAAGTGACAGTCAGGATCTGGTGTGGCCACCAGCTGCATTAAGTACTGCAGTGCATCTTCTCCTCATGGACTGCACCAGATTTACCAGTTCTTGCTGTGAGATGTTACCCCACTCTTCCACCAAGGCACCTGTTCCCGGACATTTCAGGGGGGAATGGCCCTAGCCCTCACCCTCCAATCCAACATGTCCCAGACGTGCTCAATGGGATTGAGACCCAGGCTCGTCGCTGACAATGGAAGAACACTGACATTCCTGTCTTGCAGGAAATCACGTACAGAACGAGCAGTATGGCTGGTGGCATTGTCATGCTGGAGGGTCATGTCAGGGTGAGCCTGCAGGAAGGGTACCACATGAGGGAGGAGGATGTCTTCCCTGTAACGCACAGCGTTGAGATTGCCTGCAATGACAGCTCAGTCTGATGATGCTGTGAAACACCGCCCCAGACCATGACGGACCCTCCACCTCCAAATCGATCCCGCTCCAGAGTACAGGCCTCGGTATAACGCTCATTCCTTCGACGATAAACGCGAATCCGACCATCACCCCTTGTGATACAAACACTTTTTGCCAGTCCTGTCTGGTCCAGCGACGTTGGGTTTGTGCCCATAGGCGACGTTGTTACCGGTGATGTCTGGTGAGGACCGGCCTTACAACAGGCTTAAAAGCCCTCAGTCCAGCCTCTCTCAGCCTATTGCGGACAGTCTGAGGGATTGTGCGTTCCTGGTGTAACTTGGGCAGTTGTTGTTGCCATCCTGTACCTGTCCCGCAGGTGTGATGTTCGGATGTACCGATCCTGTGTAGGTGTTGTTACACGTGGTCTGCCACTGTGAGGACGATCAGCTGTCCGTCCTGTCTCCCTGTAGCGCTGTCTTAGGCGTCTCACAGTACGGACATCGCAATTTATTGCCCTGGCCACATCTGCAGTCCTCATGCCTCCTTGCAGCATGCCTAAGGCACGTTCACGCAGATGAGTAGGGACCCTGGGCATCTTTCTTTTGGTGTTTTTCAGAGTCAGTAGAAAGTCCTCTTTAGTGTCCTAAATTTGTTTCCTAAGCTGTTAGTGTCTAAACGACCGTTCCACAGCTGCATGTTCATTAATTGTTTATGGTTCATTGAACAAGAATGTGAAACAGTGTTTAAACCCTTTACAATGAAGATCTGAGAAGTTATTTGGATTTTTAGTAATTATCTTTGAAAGACAGGGTCCTGAAAAAGGGACGTTTCTATTTTTGCTGAGTTTATATACACAACATGACCAAAAGTATGTGAACATCTCATTGCAAAATCATTTACTGTTATAACAGCCGCCACTCTTCTGGGAAAGCTTTCCACTAGATGTTGGAACATTGCTGCGGGGACTTTCTTCCATTCAGCCACAAGAGCATTAGTGAGGTTGGTCGGGCACTGATGTTGGGTGATTAGGCCTGGCTCGCAGCTGGCATTACAATTCATCCAAAAGGTGTTCGATGGGGTTGAGGTCAAGGCTCCGTGCAGGCCAGTCAAGTTCTTCCACACCGATCTCAACAAACCATTTCTGTATAGACCCCACTTTGTGCACAGGGGCATTGTCATGCTGAAACAGGAAAGGGCCTTCTCCAAACTGTTGCCACAAAGTTGGAAGCACAGAATCGTCTTTGTATACAATAGCGTTAAGATTTCCCTTCACTGGAAGTAAGGGGCCTAGGACCAACCATGAAAAACAGCTCCAGACCATTATTCCTCCTCCACCAAACTTTACAGTTGGCACTATGCATTCGGGCATGTAGCGTTCTCCTGGCGTCCGCCAAAACCAGAATCATTCGTCGGACTGCCAGATGGTGACGCGTGACTCATCACTCTAGAGAACACGTTTCCACTGCTGCAGAGTCCAATGGTGGCAAACTTAACACCACTCCAGCCAACACTTGGCATTGCGTATGTTGATCTTAGGCTTGTGTGCGGCAGCTCGGCCATGGAAACCCATTTCATGAAGCTCCCGATGAACAGTTCTTGTGCTGACGTTGCTTCCAGAGGCAGTGTTGCAACAGAGGACCGACAACTTTTACGTGCTACGCGCTTCAGCACTCAGCGGTCCCATTCTGTGAGCTTGTGTGGCCTACCACTTCGCGGCTGAGCAGTTGTTGCTCCTAGACGTTTCCACTTCACAATAACAGCACTTACAGTTGACCGGGGTAGCTCTAGCAGGGCAGCAATTTGACAAACTGACTTGTTGGAAATCCTATGATGGTGCCACATTGAAAGTCACTGAGCTCTTCAGTACGGGCCATTCTAATGTCAATGTTTGTCTATGGAGATTGCATGGCTGTGTGCTCAATTTTATACACCTGTCAGCAACGGGTGTGGCTGAAATAGCAAAATCCACTAATTTGAAAGGGGTGTCCATATACTTTTGTATATATAGTGCATATGTTGAAATGTTGCTACATGAGCAGTAGAGAATAATGATGAGTTTTTTTGATGAGTGTGTGTGGGCACTTTCTGTGCTGTTTTTTTGGCCAGGTCTCTCCTGCAAAACCAATGTTTTATCTCAATGAGACTACCCTGGTAAAATAATGTAATGTATGTATTTTTTTGTATTTCATCTTCCCAGCAGCTTGTAGTGAGGTGATGTGGTGGTGCTCTTTCACAGTTGCCCACATTGAACGTGGTACCTTCAGGCATTTGGAAATTGCTCCCAAGGATGACCCAGACTTGTGGAGGTCTACAATTATTTTTCTGAGGTCTTGGCTGATTTCTTTTGATTTTCCCATGATGTCAAGAAAAGAGTCACTGAGTTTCAAGGTAGGCCTTGAAATACACTGCTCAAAAAAATTAAGGGAACACTTAAACAACACAATGTAACTCCAAGTCAATCACACTTCTGTGAAATCAAACTGTCCACCTAGGAAGCAACACTGATTGACAATAAATGTCACATGCTGTTGTGCAAATGGAATAGACAACAGGTGGAAATTATAGGCAATTAGCAAGACACCCCCAATAAAGAAGTGGTTCTGCAGGTGGTGACCACAGACCACTTCTCAGTTCCTATGCTTCCTGGCTGATGTTTTGGTCACTTTTGAATGCTGGCGGTGCTTTCACTCTAGTGGTAGCATGACACGGAGTCTAAAACCCACACAAGTGGCTCAGGTAGTGCATCTCATCCAGGATGGCACATCAATGCGAGCTGTGGCAAGAAGGTTTGCTGTGTCTGTCAGCGTAGTGTCCAGAGCATGGAGGCGCTACCAGGAGACAGGCCAGTACATCAGGAGACGTGGAGGAGGCCGTAGGAGGGCAACAACCCAGCTGCAGGAGCGCTACCTCCGCCTTTGTGCAAGGAGGAGCAGGAGGAGCGCTGACAGAGCCCTGCAAAATGACCTCCAGCAGGCCACAAATGTGCATGTGTCTGCTCAAACGGTCAGAAACAGACTCCATGAGGGTGGTATGAGGGCCCGACGTCCACAGGTGGGGGTTGTGCTTACAGCCCA
Organism: Coregonus lavaretus; assembly: GCF_964263955.1. NCBI lineage: Eukaryota > Metazoa > Chordata > Actinopteri > Salmoniformes > Salmonidae > Coregonus > Coregonus lavaretus. Next base: position 15,961,822 of record NC_140014.1, read on the forward strand.
ACACCGTGCAGGACGTTTGGCATTTGCCAGAGAACACCAAGATTGGCAAATTCGCCACTGGCGCCCTGTGCTCTTCACAGATGAAAGCAGGTTCACACTGAGCACATGTGACAGATGTGACAGAGTCTGGAGACGCCGTGGAGAACGTTCTGCTGCCTGCAACATCCTCCAGCATGACCGGTTTGGCGGTGGGTCAGTCATGGTGTGGGGTGGCATTTCTTTGGGGGGGCCGCACAGCCCTCCATGTGCTCGCCAGAGGTAGCCTGACTGTCATTAGGTACCGAGATGAGATCCTCAGACCCCTTGTGAGACCATATGCTGGTGCGGTTGGCCCTGGGTTCCTCCTAATGCAAGACAATGCTAGACCTCATGTGGCTGGAGTGTGTCAGCAGTTCCTGCAAGAGGAAGGCATTGATGCTATGGACTGGACCGCCCGTTCCCCAGACCTGAATCCAATTGAGCACATCTGGGACATCATGTCTCGCTCCATCCACCAACGCCACGTTGCACCACAGACTGTCCAGGAGTTGGCGGATGCTTTAGTCCAGGTCTGGGAGGAGATCCCTCAGGAGACCATCCGCCACCTCATCAGGAGCATGCCCAGGCGTTGTAGGGAGGTCATACAGGCACGTGGAGGCCACAAACACTACTGAGCCTCATTTTGACTTGTTTTAAGGACATTACATCAAAGTCGGATCAGCCTGTAGTGTGGTTTTCCACTTTAATTTTGAGGGTGACTCCATATCCAGACCTCCATGGGTTGATACATTTGATTTCCATTGATCATTTCTGTGTGATTTTGTTGTCAGCACACTCAACTATGTAAAGAAAAAAGTATTTAATAAGATTATTTCATTCATTCAGATCTAGGATGTGTTGTTTAAGTGTTCCCTATATTTTTTTGAGCAGTGTACATCCACAGGTACACCTCCAATTGACTCAAATTATGTCAATTAGCCTATCAGAAGCTTCTAAAGCCATGACATCATTTTCTGGAATTTTCCAAGCTGTTTACAGGCACAGTCAACTTTGTCTATGTAATCTTCTTACCCACTGGAATTGTGATACAGTGAATTATAAGTGAAATAATCTGTCTGTAAACAAATTGTTGGAAGAATTACTTGTGTCATGCACAAAGTAGATGTCCTAACCGACTTGCCAAAACTATAGTTTGTTAACAAGAAATGTGTGGAGTGGTTGAAAAACGAGTTTGAATGACTCCAACCTAACTTCCAACTTCAAATGTATGTATGTACAGTGAAGGAAAAAAGTATTTGATCCCCTGCTGATTTTGTACGTTTGCCCACTGACAACGATATTATAAGTCTATCATTTTAATGGTAGGTTTATTTGAACAGTGAGAGACAGAATAATAACAACAAAATCCAGAAAAACGCATGTCAAAAATGTTATAAATTGATTTGAATTTTAATGAGGTAAATAAGTATTTGACCCCCTCTCAATCAGAAAGATTTCTGGCTCCCAGGTGTCTTTTATACAGGTAACGAGCTGAGATTAGGAGCACACTCTTAAAGGGTGTGCTCCTAATCTCAGTGTTACCTGTATAAAAGACACCTGTCCACAAAAGCAATCAATCAATCAATCAGATTCCAAACTCTCCACCATGGCCAAAACCAGAGAGCTCTCCAAGGATGTCAGGGACAAGATTGTAGACCTACACAAGGCTGGAATGGGCTACAAGACCATCTCCAAGCAGCTTGGTGAGAAGGTGACAACAGTTGGTGCGATTATTCGCAAATGGAAGAAACACAAAAGAGCTGTCAATCTCCCTCGGCCTGGGGCTCCATGCAAGATCTCACCTTGTGGAGTTGCAATGATCATGAGAACGGTGAGGGATCAGCCCAGAACTACACGGGAGGATCTAGTCAATGATCTCAAGGCAGCTGGGACCATAGTCACCAAGAAAACAATTGGTAACACACTACGCCGTGAAGGACTGAAATCCTGCAGCGCCCGCAAGGTCCCCCTGCTCAAGAAAGCACATATACAGGCCCGTCTGAAGTATGCCAATGAACATCTGAATGATGCAGAGGAGAACTGGGTGAAAGTGTTGTGGTCAGATGAGACCAAAATCGAGCTCTTTGGCATCAACTCAACTCGCCGTGTTTGGAGGAGGAGGAATGCTGCCTATGACCCCAAGAACACCATCCCCACCGTCAAACATGGAGGTGGAAACATTATGCTTTGGGGGTGTTTTTCTGCTAAGGGGACAGGACAACTTCACCGCATCAAAGGGACGATGGACGGGGCCATGTACCGTCAAACCTTGGGTGAGAACCTCCTTCCCTCAGCCAGGGCATTGAAAATGGGTTGTGGATGGGTATTCCAGCATGACAATGACCATGGCCAAGACAACAAAGGAGTGGCTCAAGAAGAAGCACATTAAGGTCCTTGAGTGGCCTACCCAGTCTCCAGACCTTAATCCCATAGAAAATCTGTGGAGGGAGCTGAAGGTTCGAGTTGCCAAACATCTGCCTCGAAACCTTAATTACTTGGAGAAGATCTGCAAAGAGGAGTGGAACAAAATCCCTCCTGAGATGTGTGCAAACCTGGTGGCCAACTACAAGAAACATCTGACCTCTGTGATTGCCAACAAGGGTTTTGCCACCAAGAACTAAGTCATGTTTTGCAGAGGGGTCAAATACTTATTTCCCTCATTAAAATGCAAATCAATTTATAACATTTTTGACATGCGTTTTTCTGGATTTTGTTGTTATTCTGTATCTCACTGTTCAAATAAACATACCATTAAAATTATATGTCTTTGTCAGTGGGCAAACGTACAAAATCAGCAGGGGATCAAATACTTTTTTCCCTCACTGTATATATGTACAGTGGGGGAAAAAAGTATTTAGTCAGCCACCAATTGTGCAAGTTCTCCCACTTAAAAAGATGAGAGGCCTGTAATTTTCATCATAGGTACACGTCAACTATGACAGACAAAATCAGTTTTTTTTTCTCCAGAAAATCACATTGTAGGATTTTTAATGAATTTATTTGCAAATTATGGTGGAAAATAAGTATTTGGTCAATAACTAAAGTTTCTCAATACTTTATTATATACCCTTTGTTGGCAATGACACAGGTCAAACGTTTTCTGTAAGTCTTCACAAGGTTCACACACTGTTGCTGGTATTTTGGCCCATTCCTCCATGCAGATCTCCTCTAGAGCAGTGATGTTTTGGGGCTGTCGCTGGGCTGTCGCTGGGCAACATGGACTTTCAACTCCCTCCAAAGATTTTCTATGGGGTTGAGATCTGGAGACTGGCTAGGCCACTCCAGGACCTTGAAATGCTTCTTACGAAGCCACTCCTTCATTGCCCGGGCGGTGTGTTTGGGATCATTGTCATGCTGAAAGACCCAGCCACATTTCATCTTCAATGCCCTTGCTGATGGAAGGAGGTTTTCACTCAAAATCTCACGATACATGGCCCCATTCATTCTTTCCTTTACATGGATCAGTCGTCCTGGTCCCTTTGCAGAAAAACAGCCCCAAAGCATGATGTTTCCACCCCCATGCTTCACAGTAGGTATGGTGTTCTTTGGATGCACCTCAGCATTCTTTGTCCTCCAAACACGACGAGTTGAGTTTTTACCAAAAAGTTATATTTTGGTTTCATCTGACCATATGACATTCTCCCAATCCTCTTCTGGATCATCCAAATGCACTCTAGCAAACTTCAGACGGGCCTGGACATGTACTGGCTTAAGCAGGGGGACACGTCTGGCACTGCAGGATTTGAGTCCCTGGCGGCATAGTGTGTTACTGATGGTAGGCTTTGTTACTTTGGTCCCAGCTCTCTGCAGGTCATTCACTAGGTCCCCCCGTGTGGTTCTGGGATTTTTGCTCACCATTCTTGTGATCATTTTGACCCCACGGTGTGAGATCTTGCATGGAGCCACAGATCGAGGGAGATTATCAGTGGTCTTGTATGTCTTCCATTTCCTAATAATTGCTCCCACAGTTGATTTCTTCAAACCAAGCTGCTTACCTATTGCAGATTCAGTCTTCCCAGCCTGGTGCAGGTCTACAATTTTGTTTCTGGTGTCCTTTGACAGCTCTTTGGTCTTGGCCATAGTGGAGTTTGGAGTGTGACTGTTTGAGGTTGTGGACAGGTGTCTTTTATACTGATAACAAGTTCAAACAGGTGCCATTAATACAGGTAACGAGTGGAGGACAGAGGAGCCTCTTAAAAGAAGAAGTTACAGGTCTGTGAGAGTCAGAAATCTTGCTTGTTTGTAGGTGACCAAATACTTATTTTCCACCATAATTTGCAAATAAATTCATTAAAAAATCCTACAATGTGATTTTCAGGATTTTTTTTTCTCAATTTGTCTGTCATAGTTGACGTGTACCTATGATGAAAATTACAGACCTCTCTCATCTTTTTAAGTGGGAGAACTTGCACAATTGGTGGCTGACTAAATACTTTTTTTCCCCCACTGTATGCATGTGTTACAGATCAGGGACCCATGATGAAATTCCCTTACCGGGTGCAAATCCACTTCAATTACTGTAGTTCAATAAACCAAAACAGATTTTTTCAAAGTAAACGTGTCATGTTATAGCTGACACCCCATTCTTTCTGCAGACATCGTTGAATCTTAATTCAGAGCAGATATTTAAGAGTTTTTGGAATACATAAACGGATGGAGATTTTACCAAAATTCTGTTACCAAACTTAACATCTGCATAGTTCTTCCAGTAAATGTGTTTTTGTAAATTGTTAAGTGTAAATTGTTAAAAGTAGTCCTTGTGCAGAGAGTTGTATGGTTTATTAAACTTTGAAATCAAATGTTTTTTGTTTGGCAGACATTTTATGTGAAAAATCTGAGTCTCAGAGCAATTCAGTTACCATGGAATTGCCCAGCTGCTATGTAAAAGAAAGACAAAAGCACTGAACGCTGTATTTGCAGGACAGAATGAAAATGATTAAGCAGGCTAGTTAGCCAATAAGCAAGTTAATATCAAACATTACTGAAAGGTCCATTAATTACTCTGTGATTAGCCCATTAAAACAGCAGCCTTAGTGGCCTTAAGCACAGGATATTAATTACTTTTTAATCTATAGCCTATGGATTCAGAGCTTTGTCAGCATTATGTTTGATCGTATTCTCGTTGCACTTAACTGCATAGCACAAAAGGCAGGGCTTGAACCTACCCCGACTGAAATCATTTGTCTGTTAAACACAGTGAAAGCTGATATGTATTTGTTGTCATGTTCTCAAGTTGTTTCTCACATTATTTGGACAAGATGTGCTCCCAGTGGAACAAAGTCAAAGCCTTGCAGAGCATTTGTGTCTGTGCATGTGGGCGTGAAATCCTTTCAAATGTGTTAGTAGTAAAATCCGCCGACACATGCAATACACTCAATTACCCCCATCCAAGTGAATGGACATGGGTAGCATGAGAAGGCTGTGTGACACAGAGGTCAGTGACTGACTAGGGGTGTTGAGGATGAGAGGGGAGAAGAGACAGAGAAAGAACACAACTTGATTCCTGCCTGGTTCGACTGAGCCTGGCTGACAGATTAGCCTCTTTCGCCTTCGCAGGAAAGAGACAGAAACAGGAAAGTGTGTGACAAGGAGTGACCTGCTAGGAACGACATCATGTCCAAACAGGGAAATGTTTGCTAAACACGCAGATGAAGCTGGATGACCTTTAGCATAGTTTGGTATTCTACCTCACTTTGTCATTGTTCACTGACCAGTTATGCAATGCAAGTGGTAAGTGTCAATTTAATCCAGTTCATGAAATGTACAGTAATGAAAAGCAGTTTGAATGGTTGGGGATGCAGTGAAAGGCAGGTTATTGTGTACGTTCCATCAGGATGTTTTTCAAAAAGGCAGGTGACACTTGTAAGTGGTTTCTTGCTGACTCATTGAGATACTTTATGTAGGCCTAGAAAAAAACTCCCCCTCTCAGGAAAGCGTGTGCTTTATTCTCAGGAAACTGTGTGTTGCGGGTGTGGCTGCTCCAAACTGTTGCCTTCAGAGGCAGACTGAACTCTTTCACAATAGCCTGCATTTGGCTGCCCCTGGGGGATTGACTTACCAGTTACGGGCGTTCTGCCTTTGCGTAGTCCTCAAAAACATATATTACCTTCTCTCTGAGCACTGGGCAGAACTAAACTAGATAAAGAGGATGCACCTATGTAATAAAAAAATACAATTCCCAACATCCTTGGCTGGGGGAATTTTTACCTGCTGTATTCTCTGAAGGAGGCAGTTAAAATAATTTGCTACTAATGCTTTGCCTGGGGTGTTCAATAAGGTATAGGCCTAGCTGTATTTCAATCTCTAGTAAGTTCCCAAGATGAGACATCCTGAGACTGTAGAGTCTGTAACCAAAAAGCATACTGACATTCTTCTACAAACAGTCTCTGAAAAGGAGATGGTCATAGCTTTAGCTTTGGACAAAGAGATGTTACAGAAATGCAGCAAACGTTGTCGAACTCAATAATTGTTAGGCTATAACAAATGAAAGTAGAGTTTAATCCTATTCCATACCCCACTGAGTAACCAAGCCATCCTGTCAGAGCTACCTGGCTGCTACCTGCTCAGTCAGAGGCATGCCCTGCAAATGAGAGGGTATGATTCACCACTGGGTTGGATAGCTGCAGCAGATGCTCTACAGGATCATTTGCATAATGGCAGAGCACTTCAGCATGACGAGCAAACAGAACGTAAAAAAATGTGCATACCCTGCCATTAATCCTGATCTGGGGGTGGAGAGTAGCGTTATGATCAGCAGCTCCACTGGTATTGTGATCATATAGACGTTCTTTGTGCTAGTTTCTAATGCCCTGCTTTGATGGGGACTGAAAAATGTGATCTAGGCCCACCTGTTTTGTACAGCTCTGAGCTCAGACTGTTATGGTTAGTTGTAGAGGTGGTACAAGAAGATAAAGTTCTCCCATTTGTTGATGGCAATTTAAACCACACTCGTAGTGGCACTGCCTGCCATTGAAATAGGCTTGTCAAGAGGGAGCTATGTCTGTAAGCAGTCTATGGACAAGTTATGACAGCAATCAATGCTTTGGTTTAGTTTCACTGGCACTGTTTCCAAATGCCTTGGTTGCACAAATCCCATTTAGCATTTGTGGCACAAATCCCATTCATGTCATGGGACCGATATTAGCATTATCCATGTATCATGTTTAAATCCTCTAAGTGACTTTGTTGAGATTCACAATACATTTTAGATACTTTCGGATGATTTGGACATGATGCGCAGAAAATGCTAATATCGGTCCCATGACTTGAACGGGATTTGTGCCACAAATGCTAAAATGTTATTTGGAAAACAGTGCCAGGGAAATAAAACCACCTTGTCCATAGACTGCTTACAGGGTAAAGAAACCAAATATGTAATGTTGTAATTTGGGTGAACTATACCTTTAAAGTCTGAAAGGCAACTGCAGATCGGGCAAGTCAGGGAAGTTTCAGGAGTACTTTTTGGTTGCCCGAAGATTATGATCACTTGCCCGAAAAGGTAAATGAGCTATTTACACGGAGTAGTGCCTGCCTGCCTTTCACCTACAGTGGGGAAAAAAAGTATTTAGTCAGCCACCAATTGTGCAAGTTCTCCCACTTAAAAAGATGAGAGAGGCCTGTAATTTTCATCATAGGTACACGTCTACTATGACAGACAAAATTAGATTTTTTTTTCTCCAGAAAATCACATTGTAGGATTTTTAAATGACTTTATTTGCAAATTATGGTGGAAAATAGGTATTTGGTCAATAACTAAAGTTTCTCAATACTTTGTTATATACCCTTTGTTGGCAATGACACAGGTCAAACGTTTTCTGTAAGTCTTCACAAGGTTTTCACACACTGTTGCTGGTATTTTGGCCCATTCCTCCATGCAGATCTCCTCTAGAGCAGTGATGTTTTGGGGCTGTCGCTGGGCAACACGGACTTTCAAGTCCCTCCAAAGATTTTCTATGGGGTTGAGATCTGGAGACTGGCTAGGCCACTCCAGGACCTTGAAATGCTTCTTACGAAGCCAATCCTTCGTTGCCCGGGCGGTGTGTTTGGGATCATTGTCATGCTGAAAGACCCAGCCACGTTTCATCTTCAATGCCCTTGCTGATGGAAGGAGGTTTTCACTCAAAATCTCACGATACATGGCCCCATTCATTCTTTCCTTTACACGGATCAGTCGTCCTGGTCCCTTTGCAGAAAAACAGCCCCAAAGCATGATGTTTCCACCCCCATGCTTCACAGTAGGTATGGTGTTCTTTGGTTGCAACTCAGCATTCTTTGTCCTCCAAACACGACGAGTTGAGTTTTTACCAAAAAGTTCTATTTTGGTTTCATCTGACCATATGACATTCTCCCAATCCTCTTCTGGATCATCCAAATGCACTTTAGCAAACTTCAGACAGGCCTGGACATGTACTGGCTTAAGCAGGGGGACACGTCTGGCACTGCAGGATTTGAGTCCCTGGCGGCGTAGTGTGTTACTGATGGTAGGCTTTGTTACTTTGGTCCCAGCTCTCTGCAGGTCATTCACTAGGTCCCCCCGTGTGATTCTGGGATTTTTGCTCACCGTTCTTGTGATAATTTTGACCCCACGGGGTGAGATCTTGCGTGGAGCCCCAGATCGAGGGAGATTATCAGTGGTCTTGAATGTCTTCCATTTCCTAATAATTGCTCCCACAGTTGATTTCTTCAAACCAAGCTGCTTACCTATTGCAGATTCAGTCTTCCCAGCCTGGTGCAGGTCTACAATTTTGTTTCTGGTGTCCTTTGACAGCTCTTTGGTCTTGGCCATAGTGGAGTTTGGAGTGTGACTGTTTGAGGTTGTGGACAGGTGTCTTTTATACTGATAACAAGTTCAAACAGGTGCCATTAATACAGGTAACGAGTGGAGGACAGAGGAGCCTCTTAAAGAAGACGTTACAGGTCTGTGAGAGACAGAAATCTTGCTTGTTTGTAGGTGACCAAATACTTATTTTCCACCATAATTTGCAAATAAATTCATTAAAAATCCTAGAATGTGAATTTCTGGAGAAAAAAAATCTCAATTTGTCTGTCATAGTTGACGTGTACCTATGATGAAAATTACAGGCCTCTCTCATCTTTTTAAGTGGGAGAACTTGCACAATTGGTGGCTGACTAAATACTTTTTTCCCCCACTGTATATGGGAGGGATCAGGAAGGTCAGTGCCTGAATTCTTTGTATTTTGGTTATTATCAGTAAAACAATATCAGAGCAGGCACAACCTATCCAACTGCCATAAATTACAATTTATGGCAGTTATGGCTGTCGGACAAGTTGAGCCTGCTCTGATAATTGTTTTTACTGATAACCAAAATACAAAGAATATGGTTTGCATATTATCACAAACAAAGTACCAGGGTTGTGAATTGATGATAGCTTCAGCTGTAAGCTAGCAAGGAAAGTTAGCCTACAAAGCTGGACGCTACTGGTATCTTCTTGCAATGTAAAGTGTTCTAGCCTCTATGGACCTTGTTTTGTGAACAGTAATTAACACTACAGTTTCAACATTTCTACATGCCATGTTGAATTATTCAAGTGCGTTAACTTCTGTGCAGCATGAGTGGGAAGCGAACATGATGCAGCCCAAATTCCCAGTACAGTGGTAGCTCTAGCAACAAGTAAGTGGAGCAAGGCAAGAGGCAGTATCTCTGGAGGCATGCACAATGCGCTATTGTGGGGACATCGGCTGTGCTGTTAAACAGACCTGATCCTCTCAATCAGTTTACGACGGGAGACACATTTGACAAAAGTACCGAAAGTGTCTAATTCTAGTACCAAACTGTTTATGTTCTACAGTAAAAATATGTTTGGTATACCGTAAAACACTAGTCAGTCATATTTCATTGTTAGTTTTCCACAAATAATTGTAAATTTTCAGTTATAAAAACTGACAATTGTTTATTTTTGATTAAACATACTGATGGGTCTACTGTTGCTTGTATGCATGTGCTTACTGTGACTGTCACCCTAATAGTGGATAATAGGTAGCTACTTCCCACTCCGTTGCCGGACAGTAGTGCTTGGCAAGCGGGAACGAAGGGCACTGTGGCCCGGTGTTGTTGCCATTCATGCCCTCCGATTGAGTAGTAGACTGTATATGTATCAAGGTGATCTAGATGGTTATCAATATTAGTTATTTCTTGGGTAGGCTGCTATCCTACTTGAAATCTAATCATGGGAGGGACATTTTTTTGTTATGTTAGGTAATGCCGGCGGCGACACCGTGATACAGTTTCCCAGTAGGAAGCACCTCAGTTCAGCAGGTATGTTGATACAACAACGGTGGACTAGTCATTCGCACCGGCTTATCGACTCGTCGTGACTGCGGTAGATAGAATTTCATTGCCCCCTTAGAGGTCATACGTAATAGGAACACCATACACAATAGGACCATATTCTGCATTGTGAATTCACGCAGAATTCTATGACTTGTTTCTTATCGTTTTAACGGAAAACCATTTTTTTCAAATGTCAGTTTAAACGTTAAAAATGTTTTTCCATTCGTCACATCCCTTGTGTGTGTGTGTGTGTGTGTGTGTAAAACAAGATCCTGTTTGCCAACACCCACTCAAAAACCCCACTACACATACTCACCATAACACACCTGGTTAAACATTTCCATTGCATTTAATTTTGCCAAACCATCATGTGTTAGTTTTGAGATTAGAGTTAGGTCACTACATCATCATGCGGTCCCTGGCAGTAGCCTAACTGTTGTATTGCATGTTTTTGCTGTTCTGTGGCAGGAAGGAACTGGCCTGCCTTATTACTGAAGTTAAACATTCAGAATGTCACACACAGAGAGAAGACATTCAGAATGAGGTCACACACAGTGGGTAACCATAACACACATACCCACGCAACCACACAAATGTACACTCACCTATCCACCCACTCACCCTGTTATAGAAGTCAGAGGTTGCAGAAATGCCCCTTAATTTCAATAAACATTTCCATCCCTGCACACACACACAGAGACTTGCACACCACATGTGGTAGATGTAGATTTTAATCTCGAGAACAACGTAGCAAACAAACAAAGGGGGATCTGCATCTCTGGGTCTTGCACAAATTTCAGAGACAACCATACTAAGCATCATCAACAACAGAGGAAGGGAAGGAAGAGAGCAAGCTTGCGAGAGAGAGTGCGAGAGAGCGTGCGAGAGAGCGTGCGAGAGAGCGCGAGATGGTCACTGGATCTTGCCTGCCGTCTCTTATGATTTGCTGCACATCACACACACACCTCATTTGTGCAGTGTCACAACCTAGCTGCTTTCAATAACTAAGCCTATGTTCAGTCCAGAATAGAGTTTTCAGACACAGACATGCATAAGAGTTCAGACCATCTCCTTGGACAACAGGAAGTCCTGTGGAACTAGTACTTTCTAAAGGACATGAACTACAGTGCCTAAAAAAAAACTACTTCAAACATTTGTCTGGGTAAAACTTTTACAAGACAAGGAGAAAGGGGGAACATGTGCAAGAAGGCAACATGTGCAAGTTGCAACAGCGCACATGGGCGTCTGGGAGAGGGCAACGGAACAGAATAATAAACAGATCAGAGTCTGGCTTTCACTAAGAGGGCTTACCACACATACATAACTGAGTATCACTTTCTGAGATGGGGGACAATAAGAGGGATGAGGAAGATCTCTGCTTTTCCTGCTGCCTCCCAAGCTTTAGTGCTTCATACATCTCCACTTTCTCTCCCCAGCTCTCCACCAACTGGAAGGAAGTCTGGAGAAAGCAGAGGAACAATGGATGACCTCACCAGACCGGACATCTGATGAGAGTTTAAGGCTAATGACAGACAGGCAACCAAGCCCCTGCTGTTTGTGCACAACACACCATCCTGATACAGTGTTCATGATATGAATATGAAGGAGACAGAGGAATGAGGGCTTAGCGTTATGGCAGCCAGGCAGGCACCAATAGGGATTAAGCTCGGCTGGCACTGGCGTGTGAAAAGGTAGGAAATACACAGCAAATCTAGACACATTACAGTTGAGGACAGCAAACCACAGTGAGCAGGTCCACTGTACTGACTAGCACCCTGTCCGATAGATAGCTGGCTCCTCTCAGCTGAACAGAGGGGACAGAGAGGATAGTCTGGAGGACTCGGATGGCCTGCAGGTCTGGAGAGAGGAGATGCGACATTACTGAGCCGACAGTACTGAGCTCTCTGTTGTCCTTTGGTGTTCCTCTGAACTGAACACTGTAGTGATAACAAACAGAGGCAGCAGGCGACACCGAGAGAGAGTGGTGGTTCCACTGGGCAGGGTAGGCAGGCAGGAAATGAAGCCCTGAGGGGTGTTTCACCAGGAAGCAGCTGGTATCCTCTAGGTGTGTGGATGGAGGTCTCTGTGTGAGAACTGGATGGTTACCAGGCTCTGCCACTTTCATCTATATACAGACAGAACTCCACTGCCCAGAATAGAACTCGTAGCCTATTGGTTGGTTGTGTTGGGTTTTTTACTGTGATGAATGTGCACAACCAGAATTGTTCTTGGCGATTGGGGTTATGACAGTGACAGCACTGAGGTGAGTTTACACAAGTCTAGCTGAAAAAGTTGGTGGAAGGCAGGAGGTCAATATCTCTCACATAATGCAGAGGACTACAAATGGAATGGAACTGGCAGCAGGTCTGGATTTGCAGAAATTACAACATGGAAAAGGTTTTTGCATTGATATGACATACAGAATATACCCAGGTCTTGATCATGCATACGGAACCCCTAGTGAGAAAAGCTGCCGGTCCTGATTGAGCAACAACATCAAAGCCAAGGTAGGAGGTAGAAGCAGATTGTCATCTTCCTAAGCACTGCCTGACTACTGGACCCCAAGGAGTGATTAGTCAGGAGGACTAGCAGGGAGAGAGTGACTGACTGGTCCAGCATAGTGCTGCTGAGACATCCCTGTATTCCATGGGACCTAGGAGTCAATTTACAAACTGATGAAAATAGATGAGGTGGAGTCAGTGGACAACCCCTGGGTGACAGGTTGACCTGCTGCTGAGATGCAGCAGGCACTGTGTTATAAATCCAAGGACAGTGTGAGAGAGGAGAAGTGGGACAGTGTGTAAAACACACCGCTCAGCTCTCTGGCTTTACAGGCTCCACACTTCACCACATGAAATAAACAATGTGTCACAACAAATCAAATCAAAATTTATTGGTCGCGTACACAGATTTGCAGATGTTATGGCAGGTGCAGTGAAATGCTTGTAAAACGAGCACGTCTGACAGATCTGGAGAAGTTTTATAAAAACAGGGTAAACCAGTCCGGGCTGGGGAAATCTGGTACTTCAGAGAGAGGTCATATCGTTTTTTCTCACTGCGGTGTTTAGAATGAATGGGGGTTTGGATGACATGTGAGTTGCTGTGTATGTCCACAAGAGAGAGGAGGAGTTGTCTAGAACAAATAAGCTAATGAAACAGAAATTAATTTATTTGGAAAGGACTGACCATCTCAGGCTTATGCAATTTAGGGAAAGGGAAAGGGGATACCTAGTCGGTTGTACAACTGAATGCTTTCAACTGAAATGTGTCTTCTGCATTTAACCCAACCCCTCTGAATCAAAGAGATCTTGCTCTGGGGCAGAACGACAGGTTTTACCTTGTCAGCTCGGGGATTCGATTCAGCAACCTTTCGGTTACTGGCCCAACGTTCCTACCCATCAGGCTACCTGCCGCCCCAATCTACATGCATGGACACGTATCGTATGATGCAGTCATTCAACCACAGAGCCTGTGACGATGACAGACAAACAAGAGCAGCCACACCTTTTAAAAAGAAACTAGACAAGTATTACCATGATTACTAACCCGAGAAGCAAAGGACATCAAGTAGGCTGTCCTGGCTGTCAGTAAGAGTGATGCATGAGAGCTAAGACAAGTAACCTACCTACGCTACAGTATCTATCCCCAAATTGATTGCTATGAGACTTCCAGAAAAATGTATACGATTAAACATTAGAGCTGAGCTAACAGAATGAAAAGGCTTTAAACCCTCTGCCAACTCCAAGACGAGATGCTGCTCAATGTGACAGCTCAAGGTGAAAGAGCACCTTGAGGAACAGTGAGTGAGAGAGCCACAGTCTCATCCACATACAGGCCACCACTGGCTAATGAACAGTGACAGGTTGGGCCATAAACCCTGACTCTTTGTTAGCTACAGCACACCAAAACTCCAGACAGCCCCAATGCCCAGTTCATAGGCAAAGTGGGCATGGCCAAAGAAAGGATGGCAAAATCAAAGGGCAAAACCTTTAGCTACTTACTCAAAAGCGAAGAAGAGTCCGCTTGTGACGAGAATGAGGACAAGGGTAAGGTAGAAGACCCCTGTCTGCCTGGCCATCATGATCCTCCCATTGCAGTAAAACTTATTCCGCCCTGGGAAGGCTTGCCACTTCCTCCTCTTTGGGGTCCTCTTCTTGTATGGAGTCTCCATCGGGGTCGAGCTGCGAGTGCTGATCTGGCTGTACTCGCACTCTCGCATAGGCTCAGCAACCCCGAGATGCAGCATCAATGGTCACTCAGTAAGATCCCACAACAGTTGAAGCAGTCCAGGACCAGGGGGCACAAGCGCCGCTGTAATGAAAGCAACTATTATGTTACTGGAAAGAAATGATCTGATTATAGCCTGGTCCCAGATCTGTGGGTGGTGTTTACAGCCGAGTCAACTCCTATGATTGCTGTCATGCTAAAAAGACAATGAACAACAGTTGGCAAAACAACACAAACAGATCAGGGACCAGTCTGATTATAGGATCACTTTTTTTCTTTAAATATTTGTTTTTATTGCTGATGAGGTTGAATGGATTTATAAGGTTAGCTAGCTACCATTTAAGAAGTCATGTTTTATCAGATAGCTAAGGTTTTATGAGCTCATGATGGGCTATGGTGAGTTTATGTAGCTAAATCTCAGCACACACATATTTCTCCAGCATGACAACCAGACCTACTTGGCTACACATTTTACCACTAAGATAACTAGCTAGCTACAAGTGACAGCTTCTCACACACTTGAAACGTTTCACTAGCTAGCAAGCTGGCAAGGAATTGTTTAATGTTCCTTGGCCCTAGCTACACATTGTTATGGCGGTGATAGGTGAATGCTTCCATACTGCTAGCTGCTTTTAGCAACGCTAATATTTACACACTAGCGTGGTGCGGAAAGCCCAGTGGTGCGGACAGCTCCCTGCCATCCAGAACCGCTATTTCAGGCGGTGTGAAAGGAAGGCCCGGAAAATCGTTAAAGACTCCAACCACCGAAGCCATAGACTGTTCTCTCTGCTTCCACACGGCAGGCCGTACCGGTGCATCAAGTCTGACACCAACAGGCTCCTGAACAAATTATATTCCCATGCCATAAGACTGCTAAATAGCTAACCAAATGGCTACACGGACTATCGGAGTTCATCTTACAGTGGATATAAAAAGTCTACACACCCCTGTTAAAATGCCAGGTTTTTGTGATGTAAAAGAATGAGACAAAGGTAATTAATGTCAGAACTTTTTCCACTGTTAATGTGACCTATAATGTGAACAATTCAATTGAAAAACAAACTGAAATCTTCAAGGGGGAAAAATAAAAACCTTACAATAACCTGGTTGCATAAGCGTGCACACCCTCTTATAACTGGGGATGTGGCTGTGTTCAGAATTAACCAATCACATTCAAACTCATGTTAAATAGAAGTCATTACACACCTGCCATCATTTAAAGTGACTGATTAATCACAAATAAAGTTCAGCTGTTCTAGTAGGATTTTCCGGAATTTTCTTAGTTGCATCTCAGAGCAAAAGCCATGGTCCGCAGAGAGCTTCCAAGGCATCAGAGGGATCTCATTGTTGAAAGATATAAGTCAGGAGAAGGGTACAAAATAATTTCCAAAGCATTACATATACCATGGAACACAGTGAAGACAGTCATCATCAAGTGGAGAAAATATGGCACAACAGAGACATTACCAAGAACTGGACGTCCCTCCAAAATGTATGAAAAGACGAGAACTGGTCAGGGAGGCTTCCAAGAGGCCTACAGCAACATTAAAGGAACTGGTCAGGGAGGCTTCCAAGAGGCCTACAGCAACATTAAAGGAACTGGTCAGGGAGGCTTCCAAGAGGCCTACAGCAACATTAAAGGAACTGGTCAGGGAGGCTTCCAAGAGGCCTACAGCAACATTAAAGGAACTGGTCAGGGAGGCTTCCCAGAGGCCTACAGCAACATTAAAGGAACTGGTCAGGGAGGCTTCCAAGAGGCCTACAGCAACATTAAAGGAACTGGTCAGGGAGGCTTCCAAGAGGCCTACAGCAACATTAAAGGAACTGCAGGAATTTCTGGCAAGTACTGACTGTGTGCTACATGTGACAATCTCCCGTATTCTTCATATGAATGGGCTATGGGGTAGGGTGGCAAGACGGAAGCCTTTTCTTACAAAGAAAAACATCTAAGCCCGGCTGAAGTTTGCAAAAACAAACATCAAGTCCCCCAAAAGCACGTGGGAAAAAGTGTTATGGTCTGATGAAACCAAGGTTGAACTTTTTGGCCATAATTCCAAAAGGTTTGTTTGGCGCAAAAACAACACTGCACATCACCCAAATAACACCATACCCACAGTGAAGCATGGTGGTGGCAGCATCATGCTTTGGGGCTGTTTTTCTTCAGCTGGAACTGGGGCCTTAGTCAGGGTGGAGGGAATTATGAACAGTTCCAAATATCAGGCAATTTTGGCACAAAACCTTCAGGCGTCCGTTAAAAAGCTGAAGAGGAAGTTCACCTTTCAGCACGATAACGACCCAAAGCACACATCCAAATCCACAAAAGCATGGGTTCACCAGAAGAAGATTAACGTTTTGGAATGGCCCAGCCAGAGCCCAGACCTGAATCCAATTGAACATCTCTGGGGTGATCTGAAGAGGGCTGTGCATAGGAGATGTCCTCGCAATCTGACAGATTTGGAGCGCTTTTGCAAAGAAGAGTGGGAAAATATTGCCATGTCAAGATGTGCCATGCTAATAGACTCCTACCCAAAAAGACTGAGTGCTGTAATAAAATCAAAAGGCGCTTCAACAAAGTATTAGTTTAAGGGTGTGCACACTTATGCAACCAGGTTGTGCTTCTTTTTTCTTTTCTTTTTTTCCTCAAAGATTTCAGTTAGTTTTTTAATTGAATTGTTCACGTTATAGGTCACATTAAAAGGTGGAAAAAGTTCTGACATGATTTCTCTTTGTCTCATGCTTTTACATCACAAAAAACTGCCATCTTAACAGGGGTGTGTAGACTTTTTATATCCACTGTATATTTGATTATTTTTGCCCTTTCTCTATGCACACTCACTGGGCCCTACACACACATACTCCAACACACATACAAACACTCACTCCATTTGCTCACACACACACATAATATGCACATTTATATTGACTCTACACACTCCCACTCACATACAATCATATACGCTGCTGCTACTCTTGTTTATCATATCCTGATGCCTAGTCACCTTACCCCTATACATATCGACCTCTATCGATCCAGTATCCCTACACATTGTAAATACGGTACTGGAACTGACCCTGTATATAGTATGCTTACTTACTTAAATCGTGTTCCTCTTATAACTCATGTGTTTTTGTTCTACCTTATTATTTTTAGTATTACATTGTTATTGATTACTGCATTGTTGGGGCTAGAGCTTGCAAGAAAGGCATTTTAATGTACTTATGCATGTGACATTAAAACTTGAAACTAGCGTTGCTAGGAATTAGCTTACAAAAAAACAATAGTCCACCGGAAGCCAAAAGTTAAATAAAATTCAAATGTCAGCTTACTCTGCTGATTGTCCATAGGGTTGGTCCTTATGCAGGGGGGGAAATAGAGAAAAACATCTGATAGAACATAAATTAAAGAGGCTTTCCAAACGTGGGTCTTTTGTAGACCCAGTTCCTCTCCGCTTACCTCATGTCAAAATAAAAGTCCTGCACGTGCGCCATAACTGCACAAAAAAAGCAAGAACTTGTGTGGGACTTTTATTTTGACATGATGTAAGTAAGCAGAGAGGAACTGACCTTACTGAGGAACTGCATGGGTCTACAACAGACCCACGTGTAGAAATT
This sequence comes from Coregonus lavaretus, assembly GCF_964263955.1. Taxonomy (NCBI): domain Eukaryota; kingdom Metazoa; phylum Chordata; class Actinopteri; order Salmoniformes; family Salmonidae; genus Coregonus; species Coregonus lavaretus. The sequence continues at coordinate 15,979,972 of NC_140014.1, forward strand.
CTGTTGAATTATATGTTCCATTATGTTTTTTTCTCAAACTCCCTGCATAAGGACCAAGCCTACAGACAATCGACACAGTAAGTTGAATTTTATTTAAACTTCTGGTTTCCGGCGGAGAATTCCTTTATTCCTTTTTTGTAAGCTAATTCCCAGCAACCCTAGTGTAAATACTAGAGTTGCTAAAAGCAGCTAACAATTACCATTAAAGGATAAATCCACCCAAAACCACTAATTCCTTTAATTTACAGTGTTAAATAACACTAATAGGTGAGCACAATATTTTTTGTGAACAAATGTTTCATTTTGGTGTTATATGGCATTATAATAAGGTTGGTAGCACCATGGAAAATCTTTGTGGAAATCTGTTGCAGCTCAAGTCGACTACAAAATCCACAATGCTATGCTCTCTCTATGGACTGGCTGGCTGGCTAGCTAGCAAACGTAGCTACACACAACAATACCAAAGACAACATCAGCATGTAACGTAGCTAGTTAGCTGTAAAATCGCCTAAACAAACTGCACTATCAATTTAGGAGTCTACAATCTCACCATGTTCAACCTGCAGATCAATGTGCCTCACAGAGTGGAGTCTAACATTCCCAATGGCGGATATACTTTTGAGGAGATGGGAAACGTTGCCCATGCTACGTAAATGGGCCGCACGGTGCATTCCGGGCGATTCTGGGACAAGGAGTGAATGGGAGTCTATTGCGCATTCGCTCAAAAACATAACATTAGCACGAATTTCGTCAACCAGAAGTTCAACATCACAAATCTTTTCCGAGATGTGAGATAATTAACTTGCCATCTGTAGTATCGCATAGCTTTGGAATTGTGACATTACATACTTAATAGGCACGTTTCTTGACATATACACTGACTTTGAGAAGGGATTGCGTGACGATTAGCTTAGCAACCGCGTGACGCAGCATGACAACGTGAACATGATTGGTCCACAGTCTGCTGGGTGGGGCATTACACGTTCCTTCATTCATTGGATTCTTATCTCCTTTCTATAATATCTCTGGCAATGGCACCATGCAATGCACCCTGGACTAAAGAGGCAGACTAATAGGAAAAATGTGCTAGACCCTCCGTTAAATTATTAATTTCTCGAGGTAGGACTATCGCAAAATTATGATCAATGGCTCATTCGAGAGAAGACATCCTCCCGAGTTATGACATCGGACAGTATTGAAATTTGACATGTATGATAGACGTTTTCGCAATCTAAAAGTCATATTCCTATTAACTTCCAGTGTAGTGAGAGCGATTTTAACACGGTGCTACGTCATACAGGCCGGATTTCTGCCTGCTTGAACGCCAATAACTCAGATACACATGCAAACATTAAATGACCCAGGGAATCGATAGAATATCACTCAGAGATGCACAAACACAATATAACATCCAAAATGGGTGAACCTTTCCTTTAAGCCATTATATATTAGCTAGTGTAAAGCATTGCATGCACATTTTCAACTAACCTGTTCTTGGCAATACTTTCTTCATTCTCGATTCGGGATAAAAGTGTATCTTATACATGTCCAGTTGCAGGTGGTTCTCCAAAAAACAGAGAATATTCAAAAATATATTAAAAATCCACATTTTGCACCGAGTGAGGAGTTCCCATGCCATTTTAGTTCCAGAGATCTTGCATTTCCCAACATCTTTGCAGGCACTAGTCGTTTCTATGCGACGCGGTAACGTGTAGAAGTAAATAACAGCATGTCACACAGTGCGCCCAAAACAAAGATCTACACACATGCAAGAAGCATTTCTAACTCGAATATTCTCTGATTTTTGGAGAACCACCTGCAACTGGACACGGACATGTATAAGATACACTTTTCTCCCGAATCGAGAACTTAAAAAGTATCGCTAAGAACAGGTTATTTGAAAGTTTGCCTGCTATGTTTTACACTAATGTTAGTTAATGTAACGGGATGTACGGAAGCGTTCATATATCACACCGCTGTAACAATGTGTAGTTAGTTAACGGAACTAACTACCTAACATTACCAAATAAACAAACGTTAACTAATGTTACATACAAATCACCCGGAAAATGTACTTTACGGCTAGGTATAGACAGCTAACGTTAGCTTGTAGCAAACTACCAACAAAAAAGAAAAAGCAGCTAGCTTAGCGAACGACATTGTAACGTACTTGTATTGAAACTCCGGGGGGAAACTTCTGAGTGTTCTGTCGTTTCCTGTAAGCCAACATTCGTTTTCATTCAGCAAACATTACCGTCACATCACCGGCGGCATACCATCACAGAAACCGAAATCTGACAGCTCACCTAAGAAAGTCGACACTGCTGTTGGTACGCCACTTTTTTCGGAACTCGTATCCGGGTTTGTTGCGAACTACAGTCGAAACCAATATCATCCTTTCTCTCTGAATTACAAAAAGTTTATCCCTGTTCTGAAAACACCAAACGCTTCATTCATGGAAAGTCAGCGGATAGGCAGGGTCATCGGTCCCACGCCACTTCAACCGCAGCAGACAGCGCGAAGGATGTTCAGACAAGCTGTTCCATCCTGGCTCTCTGGCTAGTCGTCGCGCCCGGTACGAAAGATCGCCGCTTCCAGCTAGCTACAGTTTTCCCAAATCTGGAGATATTCCGATCATTCTGCCACGTACTCCTTCCTTTGCGCGATACACCATTCCCAGACAGGCTGCTGAAACATCGATATCACACACTGTGTTAGCTATATTGTAGGGAAAGCATTCCCACCTCTCACGTTGCGCTGCTCATTGCAACAAGCAAACGTTACAACATACCGAGCACAAAGCTCCTCCTCTTTTTTTGTCAGTGGATAGCTGTGCAACAGGAATTATGGGGAATGTAGCTAGTAACCCATTATCTAATTGATTTCACATCTGGATAGAAAATGAACACAAATGTCCAATGCTTGAATAATACAAAAAAAATAACAATGTCTTCAATAATAGAACAATATGATCAATAGATGATGAAAATAAGGCCCTGTTAGATCCAGAATTCTAGTCTACTACCATGTTTGCGTCAACAGGGGAGTACTTGTCATATAATAGCACCAGTGGTGGAAAAAGTACCCAATTGTCATGCTTGGGTAAAAGTAAAGATACCTTAATAGAAAATGACTCAAGTAAAAGTTAAAGTCACCAAGTAAAATACTACTTGAGTAAGTCACCAAGTAAAATATACTTACGTATCAAAAGTAAAAGTATAAATAATTTCAAATTCCTTATATTAAGCAAACCAGACGGTACAATTGTTTTATTTTTTTAAATTTACGGTTAGCCAGGGGCACACTCCTACACTTAAACATAATTTACAAAAATGTATTTGTGTTTAGGGAGTCCCCCAGATAAGAGGCAGTAGAGATGAACAGGGATGTTCTCTTGAGTGTGTGAATTGGACCATTTTCCTGTCCTGCTAAGCATTCAAAATGTAACGAGTACTTTTGGGTGTCAGTGAAAATGTATGGAGTAAAAAGTACATTATTTTCTTTAGGAATGTAGTGAAGTAAAAGTAAAAGTAGTCAAAAATATAAATAGTAAAGTACAGATACCCCCAAAAAACTACTTAAGTAGTACTTTAAAGTATTTTTACTTAAGTACTTTACACCACTGAATAGCACCATATAGATAGATGGAGGACTCTAGTGCCCAAAAGACCGTTTTAGCATGGGCAGTGCCATTGAGGACTTTCACCATTTTTAAGTAGTCAACTGGGCGGGATTTCCTATGGGCATATAATGACGAGACGGTCTTGTCTCCACCCTAACAATGGGAGTCGTTGTCCCAAAGGCGGGAAGGCAGGCGGTCTATTTATCGGTCTGCTTATCGCTGTATTCCCGCTTGGACAGATTCTGACTGGAGTGGATCCTCTCGCTTCGCCTCTTCCTCTGGTTAAGGAAGGATCACATTATTCCATCCAGGTCACCAGGAGGGGTGAGCAAATTAATTATACTCGTGAGCAAACATTCCATAACTGCAGGTGGCAGTAAATCGTCAACATTGTCTTTATACCTGTTCAAACAACACATTCCAGGTGGCAGTATGCACATTTCAGTTTGTTTGCCTACTCATAGAAGTATTAGAAGAAGAACATTGACTACTTCAAAATAGAGAGGGCCTCAATGGCGCTGCCTGTTCTCTCACAGATGCCATAATGGGATAGATGCAATGATGTGATGTGTATATATACAGTGCCTTCAGAAAGTATTCAAACCCCTTGACTTATTCCACATTTTGTTGTGTTAAAGCCTGAATTCAAAATGTTTTTTTTCTTCCTTAACCACGTACCCACAATACCCCATAATGACCAAGTGAAAAACATGTTTTTAGACGTTTTAGCAAATGTTTTGAAAATTAAATACAGAAATCTAATTTGCATATAAGTATTCACACCCCTGAGTCAATATATGTTAGAATCACCTTTGGCAGCGATTACAGCTGTGAGTCTTTCTAGGTAAGTCTCTAAGAGCGTTGCACACCTGGATTGTACAATATTTGCACATTATAATTTTTTTGTCAAGTTGGTTGTTGATCATTGCTAGACAGTCTTGCCATAGATTTTCAAGACGATTTAAGTCAAAACTGTAACTAGGCCACTCGGGAACATTCAACGTCGTCTTGGTAAGCAACACCAGTGTATATTTGGCTTTGTGTTTTAGGCTATTGTCCTGCTGAAAATTGAATTTGTCTCCCAGTGTCTGTTGGAAAGCAGAATGAACCAGGTTGTTCTCTAGGATTTTCCCTGTGCTTAGCTCTATTCCGTTTATTTTTATCAACAACAAAAACTCCCTAGTCCTTGACGATGACAAGCATACCCATAACATGATACAGCCACCACCATGCTTGAAAATATGGAGAGTGGTACTCAGTGATGTGTTGTGTTGGATTTGCCCCAAACATAACACTTTGTATTCAGGACATAAAGATAATTTATTTTTACTTTAGTGCGTTATTGCAAACAGGATGCATGTTTTGGAATATTTTTATTCTGTACAGGTTTCCTTCTTTTGACTTTGTCATTTAGGTTAGTGTTGTGGAGTGTCGTGACGTGACTTACATTAATGTGATGACTTATTTATCGAATCAACTAACTATGTTTAATTGTCACTGGATTACATTAATCATGTAATAATCAACTCATTAGGAATTTGGGGCACCATGGAAGAAGTTGTTTAACGAGTTACCATCTCCCGAATTAAACTCTTAGAAGATGTATATATGTTATATATCGATTACAGTCACTTATTAAATCATTACCTCAGTCTCATTCTGAACTATGCTTAATCCTTGAACCTGCAAGAACCCTAACCTAATTGATGAATCAGCAATACACAAATTGGCTTAATTATTTATTTACTAACTAACTAAATAATAACACAGAATACTAACACAGACACATGGTATAGGTTACTGATTACTAACGTAATACAATGAAAACAGGTCCCTAGTGGACTGGACTAACAATAGCATGACTGATTGGTTAGGGGAAGGAGGGGTCAATAGAAAGAGAGTGAAAGGGAGAGACAGAGATAAAATGTATCGTTGTTACATTTGGAAACCACCGCTCATTCGGATAAGAAATGCAATGCATATTTACACGTAGCTGTCCTTGATCGTCGTCTCTCTGTTGAACCACTTTCTCAAAAAGGGTTTGAGTGTCCTATCCCACTTCGGTGAGACTCATTTACATTTAAGTCATTTAGCAGACGCTCTTATCCAGAGCGACTTACAAATTGGTGCATTCAACTTAGGACAGCCAGTGGGACAACCACCCAATTATTAATTTATTTTATATTTTTTTAATGGGGGGTGGGGGAGGGAGGGAGGTGGGGGGTAGACGGATTACTGTTATACTATTCCAGATATTCCTTAAAGAGGTAGGGTTTCAAGTGTCTCCGGAAGGTGGTCAGTGACTCTGCTGTCCTGGCGTCGTGGGGGAGCTTGTTCCACCATTGGGGTGCCAGAGCAGCGAATAGCTTTGACTGGGCTGAGCGGGAACTGTGCTTCCGTAGAGGTAGGGGGGCTAGCAGGCCAGAGGTGGATGAATGTAGTGCCCTCGTTTGGGTGTAGGGTCTGATCAGAGCCTGAAGGTAAGGAGGTGCCGTTCCCCTCACAGCTCCGTAGGCAAGCACCATGGTTTTGTAGTAGATGAGTTTCAACTGGAAGCCAGTGGAGTGTGCGGAGGAGCGGGATGACATGAGAGAACTTGGGAAGGTTGAACACCAGACGGGCTGCAGCGTTCTGGATATGTTGTAGGGGTTTAATAGCACAGGCAGGGAGCCCAGCCAACAGCGAGTTGCAGTAATCCAGACGGGAGATGACAAGTGCCTGGATTGGTCTGGAGAAGAGAGGAGGGGATAGGGTCAAGCGGCAGGTTGTTGGGCGGCCTGCCGTCACAAGTCGCAAGATTTCATCTGGAGAGAGAGGGGAGAAAGAAGTCAATGAATAGGGTAGGGCAGGATGAGCAGGACCAGCGGTGTCATTTGACTTAATAAATGAGGATCGGATGTCGTCAACCTTCTTTTCAAAATGGTTGACGAAGTCATCCACAGAGAGGGAGGAGGGAGGGGGGGGGAGGAGGATTCAGCAGGGAGGTGAAGGTGGCAAAGAGCTTCCTAGGGTTAGAGGCAGAGACTTGAAATTTAGTGGTAGAAAGTGGCTTTAGCAGCAAAAACAGAGGAAGAAAATGTAGAGAGGAGGGAGTGAAAAGATGACAGCTCCGCAGGGAGTCTAGTTTTCCTCCATTTCCACTCGGCTGCCCGGAGCCCTGTCATGTGAGCTCGCAATGAGTCGTCAAGCCACGGAGCAGGAGGGGAGGACCGAGCCGGCCGGGAGGATTGGGGACATAGAGAGTCAAAAGATGCAGAAAGGGAGGAGAGGAGGGTTAAGAAGGCAGAATCAGGAGATCGGAGGGAGAAGGATTTAGCAGAGGGAAGAGATGATAGGATGGAAGAGGAGAGAGTAGCGGGAGAGAGAGCGAAGGTTGCGACGGCACATTACCATCTGAGTAGGGGCAGAGTGAGTAGTGTTGGAGGAGACTCGGCTTGTCTTAGAATGGAGTGTTCGTAGAATTAGATACTTCAGATGTACCAATGGTTGTCTGAGAGGGATTGTCCTTCCCAACTTGTGTCTTTAGTGAAAGTTCTAGACAACTTTACATGTGCAGCTGCAGACTGAAATGATAAAGTCTAGTGCGTGGTCTTCTTCTCGTGTAGAGATTGAGAGTTTCAGAGTTTCTCAATTTCAAACGGATGGACTACCGTCTCACGTTTTCTGGTTTGTAGAGTGTCAACCATTTGTAACGTCCAGCTCGCGCTTCACGTCGGCTGGTCTTCCTCATTCAATGTTCTAACCATTCTAAACGTGCAGTCGCCACTCTCATGTTTTCTGGTCTTTCTGGTCTAACCATTTTAAGCCATGTAGCCACAGCTCCACGCTTCCTGGTCTAAAGGTTGTTTTGTTTTTCAAGGCTTTTTATGCCCTCTGGGTAAAAGGGGTGTTCCATCGTGACGACAAGTTCTCTGATGTCACTCGGGGAGTGGCTAGTCACTGTGCATATTTTATATGAAAAACTATTATCACATTAGAAGACTAAAATCACATTCCTATCTTCACCAAAATACTCTCATACTTATTCATATATTTTATACAACATTTAGATGAGAAATAGACTCAGAGAGAGCACAGGAACCTGTTTTTCATGAGAATCTGAGTGGGCTTAGATTCCTTATTTCCTTTTTGTGTGGAAAAGAGTGACTATTAAAAGCATTTTAAATGGGTTCTGAGAATGGAAAAGTTCAATCGACTCTCAGGGTAGTGGTACACATAGCCGATGCATCATTCTGTATGCCTCAGATCCTCAAAAAGTTATACAGCTGCACCACTGAGAGCATCTTGACTGACTGCATCACCGCTTGGTATGGCAACTGCTCGGCATCCAACCGTAAGGCGCTACAGAGGGTAGTGCGTACGGCCCCGTACATTACTCGGGCCGAACTCCCTGCCATCCAGGACCTCTATACCAGGCGGTGTCAGAGGAAGGCCCTAAAAATTGTCAAAGACTCCAGCCACCCAAGTCATAGACTGTTCTCTCTGCTACCGCACAGCAAGCGGTACTGGAGCAGCAAGTCTGGGACCAAAAGGCTCCTGAACAGCTTCTACCCCCAAGCCATAAGACCGCTGAACAGTTAATCAAATTTCTACCCGGACTATTTCCATTGACCCCCTTTTTATATCTTTTTTAATCATTTTTTTTGTTGCAATGACTCTCTTGCACTGGCTTTATGCACACTCACTAGACTCTACCCCCCCCCCCCCCCCACACACACACACACACACAGACACACTTTTACACTCTATTTTATACAACATTTAGATGTAAACTTGATAGATAGAATATGTACACTTTCCGAGTTACAGTTATTTCTTTATACCATCCTTAATGACATCCCAAAATAATAAACAATATGACATGATTATTCTTTAGATCCCCACTGACCATTCCAAACATTTGGAGGTCAGGAATAATGTTCCAATGTCCAATCTTTTGACGTTAGAGTTTTTAGGTGGCAAGAGTCTCTCTGTAACAAAGAGATGTCTTTCTTCCCATACTAGAGACCAAAAGGAGTCATTTTCTGCAATCTATTTATGACCGGCTGTTAAGTCATTAAACCGGCCCAACTCCCCCTTCTCCTCTCCTGTGGGAGAGAGGGGGGTCTGGCTATCTGTCAGCCATTTGCCAAGCTGATCTGGCACCTTTGATCCTCACCAAGGAGAGAGTCATAACAGGAGTAACTACCATGTTGTTGATTCATCCTCAGTTTTCTACTATTACAGCCATTAAACTCTGTAACTGTTGGTCTCATGGTGAAATCCTTGAGCAGTTTCCTTCCTCTCCGACAACTGAGTTCGGAAGGATGCATGTATCTTTTTAGTGACTGGGTGTATTGATACACCATCCAAAGTGTAATTAATAACTTCACCATGCTCAAAGGGATTTCAATGTCTGCTTTTTTTTTTTTACCCATCTATCAATAGTTGCCCTTCTTTGCGAGGCATTGGAAACCTCCCTGGTCTTTGTGGTTGAATCTGTGTTTGAAATTCACTGCTCAACTGAGGAACCTTTCAGATCATTGTATGTGTTGGGTACAGAGATGAGGTAATCATTCAAAAATCATGTGAAACACTTTTACTGCACACAGAGTGAGTCCATGCAACTTATTATGTGACTTGTTAAGCAAATGTGTCCTCCTGAACTTTTTTTGGCTTTCCATAACAAAGGGGTTGAATACTTATTGACTCAAGACATTTCAGCTTTTCATTTTTAATTAATTTGTCAAAATTTCTAAAAACATAATTCCACTGTGACATTATGGGATATTGTGTGTGGGCCAGTGACACACCATTTCAATTTAATCCATTTTAAATTCAGGTTGTAACACAACAAAATGTGGAAAAAGTCAAAGGTTGTGAATACTTTCTGCAGGCACTGTATATGCCATGTAGCAGATGCTTTTATCCAAACAACTTACAGTAATCCGTGCATGCATTTTACATATGGGTGGTCCTGGGAATCGAACCCACTGCCCTGGCGCAATGCTATACAAACTGAGCTATCATGTCCATGATATGCACAGAGTCAGACATGCCCCCTAATGCCAGCCTCGTCACGTGATGATGCAAGATCCTGAGATCCTGCTTTGGTCATGGTGATGTCATTTTCCTGGGATCTTCACTCGCTATTGACTCCCTTGTACCACGGCCCTCCTCCACATCTCCTAGTCTAAACAATGCTTGAGTTCAGGCTTGATTCACTCAATCATTTCCACAGTCCTACAACCATCTCTTTGTTCATTCAATGCTCCTCTTTCACAGGCAGGCTTAGAGAACTCCTTACCTGAGTCATTGGACATACAGTACATAGGTACAGTGCATTCGTAAAATATTCAGACCCCTTGACTTTTTCCATATTTTGTTACGTTACAGCCTTATTCTAAAATGTATTGAATTAATTTTTTTCCTCATCAATCTACACACAATACCCCACAATTACAAAGATAAAAAAAGGTTTTTAGAATTCTTTGCAAATGTATTCAAAATAGAAAACAGAAATACCTTATTTACATAAGTATTCAAACCCTTTGCTATGAGATTCGAAATTGAGCTCAGGTGCATCCTGTTTCCATTGATCATCCTTGAGATGTTTCTACAACTTGATTGGAGTCGACCTGTAGTAAATTCAATTGATTGGACATGATTTGGAAAGGCACACACCTGTCTATATGTCCCACAGTTGACAATGTAGGTCAGAGCAAAAAACCAAGCAATGAGGTCGAAGGAATTGTCTGTAGAGCTCCGAGACAGGATTGTGTCGAGGCACAGATCTGGGGAAGGGTGCCAAAAAATGTCTGCAGCATGGAAGGTCCCCAAGAATACAGTGGCCTCCATTATTCTTAAATGGAAGAAGTTTAGAACCATCAAGGCTCTTCCTAGAGCTGGCTGCCCGGCCAAACTGAGCAATCGGGGGAGAAGGGCCTTGGTCAGTGAGGTGACCAAGAACCCGATGATCACTCTGTAGGAGCTCCAGAGGTCCTCTGTGGAGATGGGAGAACCTTCCAGAAGGACAAACATCTCTGCAGCACTCCACCAATCAGGCCTTTATGGTAGAGTGGCCAGATGGAAGCCACTCCTCAGTAAAAGGCACATGACAGCCCGCTTGGAGTTTGCCAAAAGGCACCTAAAGGACTCTCAAGCTTCACCGCTTGGTATGGCAACTGCTCGGCATCCAACCACAACCACACTCACTAGACTCTACCCACACACACACACACACACACACACACACATACACACACATAGACACACTTTTACACTTCACATACGCTGCTGCTACTCTGTTTATTATATATCCTGATTGCCTAGTCACTTTTACCCCTACCTACATGTCAGTGGAGGCTGCTGAGGGGAGGAAGGCTCATAATAATGGCTGGAACGGAGCAAATGGAATGGCATCAAACCATGTGTTTGACGTATTTGATACCATTCCACCTATTCCGCTCCAGCCATTACCACAAGCTCGTCCTCCCCAATTAAGGTACCACCAACCTCCATGTACATACTGTATTACCTCAACTACCTCGTACCCCTGCACATTGACTCGGTACTGGTACTCCTTGTATATAGCCTCGTTATTGTTATTTTATTGTGTTTACTATTTCCTTTTTTATTTGGTAAACATTTGTCTTACTTTTTAACTCTGCATTGTTGGGAATGGGCTCATAAGTAAGCATTTCACGGTAAAGTCTACACCTATTGTTTTCTGCACATGTGACCAATACAATTTGATTTTTGATTTAAAGATATCTCGACAGGTTTCCCATTCACAACACATTGGAATTACAATTTTATGTTCATAGTGAAACGTAGCTACATACAGTATATACTGAGTGTACAAACATTAGGAACACCTGCTCTTTCCATGACCAGGTGAATCCAAGGGAAAGCTATGAGCCCTTCTTCTTTTTATTCTTCTTCTTTGAGATTGGGTTGGCGGATCGCATCCAACTTTTAGGTGTATACACCGCCACCTACTGTACTGAAGTGTGAGGCCAGTCACGGCCTACCTACATTACATTACGGTAATACAACATTGGGGAAAAGGAAAATTACCCTGCCAACTATTAGCCCTCACAAAGAAACACCACCCCATTCCACTATTTAACCCTATCTAATCCTACTCCAGCCAACGGTCTGGGAGGATAGAACACTACCACTCAACACCCCCTGCAAATATTCTGCAGTAAAACCTCACAAGCCCAAGTACTTCTCTGCAACTGCCACCACAACCTCTATTTTCTGTGACTTATGTCCCATTTCTGCAGTACTGTTGATAACCATGGCTATGAATGCTAAGAAACCCACCTTACTGAAGCACATGTTATTCCCATCCCTCTCTATTGATCTCTGCCTACTCACAGGAATCGTCTCAGGAATCCCCCATCCTGTACCCATCTTCCTCTACCACTCTCTTCACTGCTTCAGCATATGACACTTTCTGTACTACTCTGACCCTGGCAACCTCAACCTGCCTTTCTCTCACCGGACACCTCCGATCTCCAGCCCCAAGGGCACCCTCACAGCTTACACACACAACTTTCTCCACGATACTACACATTCCTTTGTCTCATGTCCTCCTGCACACTTCTCACATCTAGGAATCTCCCTCCTACACACTGCTGCAACATGACCATAAGCTTGGAACCTAAAACACTGTAGTATTTTCGGATCAAAAGCTCTAACGGGATAACTAACACATCCTAACTTGACCTTGTCGGGCAGAGACTCTGCATCAAAACTCAGCAGGACAGACAATGTCTTTTCCGTTTCACCACGCTCTCCACCGGGTCTGTGTCGAACCAAACGGCGGGCGTCACAGACACCAGGAATCTTCCATTTCAGCTGATCCCACTCAACAATAAATCATCACGAGTCAACTTTGTGTTACTTTCACCGACTCAACAGTCCCCAACCTCTTCTCCACCCAACCTATATGGATCAGCAAGAATATAAGGATCCATTCTCTCCACAAATCTCACTCCCACGGCCAAAATCATCCTTGTCATCATCGGGATGAGGCTCGAACTTGGCGGTCCTCACCGCAGGTACTTCACCCTCACTTTCGTCAGGTTCCATCTCTGAACTACTGGAGCACGTATCTTTTTGCATTTGTCGCCTTCCGTCCTCATCATACCGCTTCCCTCTAAACTCAGCTCCTCTCAGCGGTCATCACTGCACCTGCCACCATATTTAATTTATCCTCACTCTCGTCACGTTCAATTTCCTTCTCTAGCGCTTCCAAAAGTTCTGTGTGATCCTCCATTCCATATTCCACTTTTCTTTCTTGTCCACCATCTTCTCCTTCATCAGATCTTCCAGAAGGCTTGTGTAATCCCCCACTCATGTTTCACTTTCCTCCTTTATCCAATCTTCCAAGAGTCCCATGCGCAGATGTCCAGAACACATGTTAGCTATGATCCCTTATTTATGTCACCTGTTAAATCCACTTAAATCAGTGTAGATTTTGTATATATTTTTTTTTCTTTATTTAACTAGACAAGTCAGTTAAGAACAAATTCTTATTTACAATGACGGCCTACACCGGCCAAACCTGGGCCAATTGTGCGCCGCCCTATGGGACTCCCAATCACAGCCGGTTGTGATACAGCCTGGAAAAGATGTAGTGACGCCTCAAGCACTGAGATGCAGTGCCTTAGACCGCTGCGCCACTCGGGAGCCCCTAGATGATGGGGAGGAGACACGTTAAAGAAGGATTTTTAAGCCTTGAGACATGGATTGTGTATGTGTGCCATTCAGAGGGTGAATAAGCATGACAAATGATTTAAGTGCCTTTGAACTGGATATGGTAGTAGGCATACCAGTTTGAGTGTGTCAAGAACTGCAACGCCGCTGGGCTTTCACGCTCAACAGTTTCCTGTGTGTATCAAGAATGATCCACCACCCAAAGGACATCCAGCCGACTTGACACAACTGTGGGAAGCATTGGGAACACTTTCGTTGTTTAGAGGGCAAAAGGGGGTGCAACTCAATATTAATAAGGTGTTTCTAATGTTTGGTATACTTAGTGTATATTGAGCAGCAGTCTCAGGAGGTATTGCCATGAAACACATTTCCAATCAAACAGCATATGGATGCTGTAATCCAAAATACTTTTATACTAGTGGATTACAGCATATTAAATGTATATGATGAGACTGACATAGTGGATAAATCTGTGCCAAACGATGGATGTTTTCAATGCTTTCTATTTACCCTTAATCCAAGAGTTCACTTTAAATCCTGGACTCACAGCAAGTCCTGACATATGGATGAAGCTTAATTTGTCTTAGAAAATGACTGGATATGGTATCCCTTTTTTCCAGTCTAAGAACAAAATGGGGCTGATTCAGAATGTATCTGGGCCTTTGTCCAGGGACACTTTCTGTTACATACTACTCAGGGCAGGATAACCCTGGTGGGCAAGGTGGGCACAGGCTATCCCATACCAAGCCCACACCAGCCCAACATGGGCTAGCCCAGCACAAACTAACCCACAACAATCGCACACACCAGCCCAACACGGGATAGCACACAACAAGCCCAACACAGGCTTGCCCACACCAATCCCACATCAGCCCAACACAGGCTATCTTAAACTAGCCCAACACAGGCTAGCCCACACCAAGCCCAGCAGGGGCTAGCCCACACCAAGCCCAGCACAGGCTAGCCCACACCAATCCCACATCAGCCCAACACAGGCTATCTTAAACTAGCCCAACACAGGCTAGCCCACACCAAGCCCAGCAGGGGCTAGCCCACACCAAGCCCAGCACAGGCTAGCCCACACCAAGCCCACATCAGCCCAACACAGGCTAGCTTAAACTAGCCCAACACAGGCTAGCCCACATCAAGCCCAGCACAGGCTAGCCCACAACAAGCCCAGCTAGAGGCGGGGCTCATTCGAATATATGGGGGCGTGGTTTGTACACAGTTATTTTTGTGCAACCATTACTCAGTGTCAGTCCAGTTTAAGGGTTCTGTTTTGTGAAGCCCAATTTACAAACAGTTTTTCTTGTAAAAAATATATGTATGATTGTAAAAACTTGGTTGTCTTTCTGATACAATGTATCATTTTCCCTAAATACCTTTAAGACTTGAAAATTATGCAATTTATGCATTGAATTAAAAGTTTCATAAATAAATGATAAATAAATACATTCCTATTAAACAGCAAAGGCGCATTGGCAGCCTACATGGAGCCAATATTTTAGCCTGCATTGGGCCCACATCGTGCCAATGTTCTCAGGGAAGATTGTCTTACAAGAGGATGGTCGGTGACACAACCAAGTCCATTCAGTATCAGAGTTGTGAAACATGATCAATAGTGGAGGATGTGATGAAAGAATGACCATTGCATGAACTGGGGATCACACACACATTCAGTCAACTAAATATACAAAGAATCCCCATTTCACAGACTGATTACCCCCACAAGCTATTCAACAGCCACACACATGCAAATGCTCACACACACACACATTGTGTAATGTTGAAAGTGTCAGAACTCCTTTACCCAACACTCATTCACCCACCTCCAGTATTGGTAAGAGGTGGGAGGCTGGTGGGAGGTAGCCAGCCAGACCAGCAGCAGCTCTGGCATCACTTCTAGCCTGGCTGTCAGAGCTATGACTAAGCAACTCAGAAGCAGTATGTGGGAGGCCTGCTGCTGTGGTGGTGGGCCCTGAGTGAAAGTCAGCCACCAACACAGAAAACAGCTCAAATAAAATACATTTACAGTACAACTACCTACAGTGAGGGAAAAAAGTATTTGATCCCCTGCTGATTTTGTATGTTTGCCCACTGACAAAGAAATTATCAGTCTATAATTTTAATGGTAGGTTTATTTGAACAGTGAGAGACAGAATAACAACAACAAAATCCAGAAAAAATGCATGTCAAAAATGTTATAAATTGATTTGCATTTTATTGAGGGAAATAAGTATTTGACCCCCTCTCAATCAGAAAGATTTCTGGCTCCCAGGTGTCTTTTATACAGGTAACAAGCTGATATTAGGAGCACACTCTTAAAGGGAGTGCTCCTAATCTCAGCTTGTTACCTGTATAAAAGACACCTGTCCACAGAAGCAATCAGTCAATCAGATTCCAAACTCTCCACCATGGCCAAGACCAAAGAGCTCTCCAAGGATGTCAGGGACAAGATTGTAGACCTACACAAGGCTGGAATGGGCTACAAGACCATCGCCAAGCAGCTTGGTGAGAAGGTGACAACAGTTGGTGCGATTATTCGCAAATGGAAGAAACACAAAATAACTGTCAATCTCCCTCGGCCTGGGGCTCCATGCAAGATCTCACCTTGTGGAGTTGCAATGATCATGAGAACGGTGAGGAATCAGCCCAGAACTACACGGGAGGATCTTGTCAATGATCTCAAGGCAGCTGGGACCATTGTCACCAAGAAAACAATTGGTAACACACTACGCCGTGAAGGACTGAAATCCTGCTCAAGAAAGCACATATACATGCCCGTCTGAAGTTTGCCAATGAACATCTGAATGATTCAGAGGAGAACTGGGTGAAAGTGTTGTGGTCAGATGAGACCAAAATGGAGCTCTTTGGCATCAACTCAACTCGCCGTGTTTGGAGGAGGAGGAATGCTGCCTATGACCCCAAGAACACCATCCCCACCGTCAAACATGGAGGTGGAAACATTATGCTTTGGGGGTGTTTTTCTGCTAAGGG
The DNA here is from genome assembly GCF_964263955.1 of Coregonus lavaretus. Taxonomy (NCBI): domain Eukaryota; kingdom Metazoa; phylum Chordata; class Actinopteri; order Salmoniformes; family Salmonidae; genus Coregonus; species Coregonus lavaretus. The sequence continues at coordinate 15,996,299 of NC_140014.1, forward strand.
GACAGGACAACTTCACCACATCAAAGGGACGATGGACGGGGCCATATACCGTCAAATCTTGGGTGAGATCCTCCTTCCCTCAGCCAGGGCATTGAAAATGGGTTGTGGATGGGTATTCCAGCATGACAATTACCCAAAACACACGGCCAAGGCAACAAAGGAGTGGCTCAAGAAGAAGCACATTAAGGTCCTGGAGTGGCCTAGCCAGTCTCCAGACCTTAATCCCATAGAAAATCTGTGGAGGGAGCTGAAGGTTCAAGTTGCCAAATGTCAGCCTCGAAACCTTAATGACTTGGAGAAGATCTGCAAAGAGGAGTGGGACAAAATCCCTCCTGAGATGTGTGCAAACCTGGTGGCCAGCTACAAGAAACGTCTGACCTCTGTGATTGCCAACAAGGGTTTTGCCACCAAGTACTAAGTCATGTTTTGCAGAGGGGTCAAATACTTATTGCCCTAATTAAAATGAAAATCAATTTATAACATTTTTGACATGCGATTTTCTGGATTTTTTTGTTGTTATTCTGTCTCTCACTGTTCAAATAAACCTACCATTAAAATGATAGACTCATCATTTCTTTGTCAGTGGGCAAACGTACAAAATCAGCAGGGGATCAAATACTTTTTCCCCTCACTCTATGTTCTGACATCATTATATCATGTTCTAAGGTATCCTAAATGGTGCTCTGAATCATAGTATTTCATTCAAACACGACTATCTGCACACTATCAACCAACACAAACTGCCAAAGGACAGGTAGTTAGAGAATTGCAAGAAAGGACGTTTGAGGTACACAAAGTACCTCACAGGCACTATTATACAACAAATATACTGTTGATGCTTATCTGCTTCCCGAGTTTCGCTCGGCAGAAGAAGCCTTATAATCATCCCTTTTGAAATCGAACCTGAAATGAGCTGAAGACATCTAATAAGACTGTGTCTTGCCATCCGTGTCAGTCTAAAGGCAGTAAGTGGAATGCTGTTATTAAGGCGGTTTAAAATAGACGTTATCTGGCAGAGGAAGACAGAAGATCATCAACCATCATCCAGAGGGCAAATGAGAATTCTGAAAAATATCTAAGTGCTTTATTTGAACAACAAATAACCACAGAGGGTAAGCTTGAAAAACAGATTTTCTCTGTCCAATTCAGATTTGTCTGCATGGTAAACTGGAGTGAATAGATACAGTATGTAGTAAGGGGTGCTTTCAGACTGAACAACTACAAAGTACAGTTTTCCTTGCCTGACCCCTACACTTATCAGTGATGTTGTCTACAAGGAATGATTGAGGTGAAGTCAAGAGCCTTGTCCTCAGTCACAATATTCCTGAGTTAGAGGGGGCATACTGGATATACAGAGAACATGGCCTGAAACACGTAGAGCAGTCCTACCTTTATAACCCTAACCTTCATATGATTTCATCCCATTTCTCATGGTTGTGATTGTGGTTGGTGAGTGTGCAGATCAGGAAAATGATGAGGTTAGGTCAGTTTGCAGCGCTGCTTTACAGGTGGGCTTCAGAAAAACAGCAGTGATTGTAATATTTCTTTCTGTGTTTTCAATTGAGAAACAATAATAGTAAGTTGTTGATGTTTGTTTTATTATCCTAAGATTGTCTGAACACAATGCAACTCTCCCGGTGCTTAACAATAGTCAGTGTACATTTTATTCATAATATGTGGAACACAGAGTATAAAGATGTATAATTAATCAAAGGTAGTCATTGAGTAAGAAGAAACAAATGGAGAATTTACAATGAGTTGTCAGACCTTGTGTGTGTTGTGGGTTCTTTTCTGAGTTTTATTTTTGAACTACATTTTCTTGGCTCAGAATATGTCAATTTACATGAATGAAGGACATAAAATTAAATAAATATGTTCACAAGTCTTCTTTAACCTCAGCTAGTTATCCCTGACCCTGGCATTTCCACATTTCATTACCAAATATTGTTTTGATCAGCTTGAAGCTATATTACAATGCGTAGTACAGGAACTTTATACATACAGAGATCTATACAACCTCTGTTCAAATATTTGACCCCAATAACAAAATATGTATAATAACAATAACACATCTTACCAATAACAAAAGTAGTTGTTATAATAATGGGAAACTTCCATCACTTTGTAATAACACGATTTTTGATGGTGAATTTAGAGAATCAACCAAAACTGAAAGAAAGAGGGAAGTTGTGTCCAATGTACAACAGTCTATATATATACACATAGGGCCTACTTGGGTTAAAAAGGAAATCAAACGAATGCAAGTGCTTAAGATACTGTTCCTTAGTGAAAGTTGACTCCCGGATGTAGTAGTAATGATTGACAACAATGAAGCAAGTCAAATGTTTGACTGTTAAAATTAGGACAATATTTCTCATGTTTTTGATTGGCTGATGCAACACTGCCTACCCATGGTCAAAATCACATATTGCAAGTGTTTAAAAAAAGATTCACATCTTTTAGTCGCCCTCAACAGACAACTTGCACTAGTCCTATTGCACAATTTCTCCAGCAATGGAAACATTTACATGTTTGTGTAAAATCAATGTTCCTTTTTTGTGTGGCAAGAAAAGTTCTATGTACAATATCTCTCACAATTTAAATAAATCTGAGCTCGTAAACAAAACAAACCATATATGGCACATACAGATATGAACATTTATAAAATTCCAAAACATTGAAATGAAAGAATCCTCTCCAAAATCTGGCACCAGCTTTGGTTAAACAAAAGAAAGTACAAACAAAAGTCTTCAAACAATATACAACATTTAAACAACAGCAGGTATTAAATATTTGTATTAAAATCATCTTTCAAATCCCAAAACCAAAGTGTTAATGAGGGCAGAGGAGCTATATATATATATATATATATATATATATATATATATATATATATATATATATATAACTTTCTTCCATTTCATTTAAATAAAAATATAAAACCACAGAATAATGTTTTCTTCTCATCGTCTCTCTGTCCGTCTCTTGGCTCCGGCCTGTCTATCCTCCTGTCATAATTTTTTAACAAACTGAAAGAGTACTTCACATACAATGCTGGCTACCCCCGGGTTGAGCACAGAGGAGATGGAGATGTCCAGGAGTCTGCCCTCGTACAAGACAAACTCTGGCCTGTTCTCCTCCACCTTGGCCATAGCCAGAAGAGCCTTTGCAGCCCGACACATCATGTTAACACTGGGGGGCTCCATGGGGGGGTGGTGGGCCATGTACAGCAGGCTGTGGGGGTTCTGCTGGTACTGGGCAATGCTCACCCCATCCTCCAGGAAGCCCATCAGGTTACCCACGCTGCTTTTCTGTACTGCGATGGCGCGTGCCGCCGTGGAGTCTCCCTGCGCCAGGTTGGAGAGGGTGGCCACAGCCATCTCGCGGTACACCTGGTTCTTACGCTGGCCCACGTAGCGCACCAGGGTGGCGTAGAGCTTCTCCTGGCGGCTGAAGGGTGGCGTGGCCAGCAGCAGGTCCACGTTGTTGTCCTGGATGCTCAGCTTGCAGAGGCACTCCAGCACCAGTCTCTGGGGGGTTAGGGGGGACTGGGGGGCGACCAAGGGGAATGGGTCCTGGGCCTCAGCAGAGGGACACACCATCCAGTGGAGCAGGCCGTCCAGGATGGGCAGGCAGATGGTCTCTGGGTAGAGGGAAAGGTCCAGCTGGCCAGAGATGTTAGCCAGGGTGACCAAGGTGTCCTCCCTGAGTATAGTGAGACAGTCCCACCACCACTCATCCTTACTGCAGGCCAGGCCCCACTCCTGCACCTCCTCTCTCTGGTAGCTAGGGGGCGTCCTCTTCCTCTCTGGGTGCTGGTGGTGGAGCAGCAGCAGCCTGCCCAGGATCAGCACCAGGCCTGGGTGGCGGGACATGTCTGAGTCGTTCCCAGGGATGAAGGAGAGGCTGCGGAGGATGTTGGACACACAGAGGCAGCGTTTTGCCAGGGAGTCCTGCCAAGGAGAGGCTGTGGAGAGTGGAGCCTCGTTCAGACAGCGGGGCTCGTCCTCCAGCAGGGTGATGTGCTTGTGGCCCCCGCCCTGGTGCAGCCTGAATGGGTAGGTGGGGGCAGAGTGGGTGGGGTGGCCCTCTGACAGAGCCTCGAGCCGGGCACACAGTATGTCATCTATGGTGGCGGTGATACCCTTCCCCTTCTCCTCTGTACTTGAGTCAGTCTCCTGCTCTTTATTCAGAATGGCACATTCGTCTCTCTCTCCCTCCGTCCTGTCAGGCTGCTCTCCCCTGCACTCAAAGTGGGTCTGGATGTGGGCCGTGGAATCCCCCCCGCCTGCCTGCCAGTGGAGCAGTCCGCTGGTGAACTCTGTCACGTGAGCCAGCTGCTCTGACATGTCCTCAATCAGGTCCTCTTTGTGCAGGATCTTGATGGGAAACTTGTCGTACTTGCTGGCCTGTTGTGGCCTTGGCTCTGGCTCTGACACAGACTGATTAGGAGAGTCTTCCTTACTTTCAGCTCTGGCTTCCTTACTCTCTGTGGGCTTTTCACCCTCTCCTTCTTCTTTCTCTCCCTCCTGTTCTTTCTCCCCCTCTTCCTTCTTTACCTTCACCTCGGCTTCAGATTCCTCCTTCGTTCCCTCAGGGGCTGGTTCTGTTGCACTGGGGGATGACATCACTTCCACTGTCATTTTCTCTGTGATGTCAGAAGGTTTGTCCTCCCCCTTTTCTACCTCCCCCCTCTCCACCTCCTGCTCAGGCTCAGGCTCTGGTTGGCTGGCCTCACAGTCTATCTCAGGTTCAGAGGTCAGCTCCTCCCCCTGGTTACAGGGTTTAGGCCCCAGGAGAGTCTTCTGGCCGATGGTCCCTATCTCATACTCCTCCAGGATGCCAAAGATCTCCATCACACAGCGTCTGAAGTACTCCACTATCAGCTCCAGGAAGCCAGGCAACTGCAGACACGACAAAATAACAAATGACATTAGGGCTTTGGTTTTAAAGCACTTTAGCGTCCCTTAATATTTACAGTGTAATCTGATAAAGATGTGTTGGTTTGTGTTGGGGTGGAGAACTGTCAAGCACTTACTAAATGTAAATCATTTCAGACTGACATCAAGACTCAGTCCTGGAATGGTTGAGAACAATAGTAAGAGAAGAGTAAAGTGTGTAGAGTGTCTCCAGTTACCTGTGCGAGGGTGAAGGAGGCCACAGTGCTGTCATCATACAGCAGGATGTTGATGGTGTCCAGGGCCCAGGTACTCTCACCCAGCAGACCTGACTTCAGAGACATCATCACTCGCCATGCCTCGGGGGTTCCTGTGGAGAGGACAGGGGTTAGAGGAGAGACGGTTGTAATACCTGTCACAGATATCAAGACCATCACGATAATAACAGTGCTGGTTTGACCATGACAGTAAATAGAAGGACTTGGTAATCTCTTACCAGTGTCCTTTGAGGTAATTTTGCGGCGGGGCTTGAGAAGGGGCATGGTGGCCTCTACAGATCCTAGAGGGTAGTTGAGGTCTCTCCGCAGGTTAGGTGGGACCTGGCCTGGGTGCCCACTACCCTGCCCTGGCATGGGCATGCCCGGTTTGCCTGGCATCTTCATGGAGCCCATAAAGACAGCTTTGTTGGGGGACATCCGTGCCTCCATGGAACGCTGGAAGGAGCCAGGGCTGGGTGCTCGGGGCAGGTGGTTGGCCATGGAGGGGGAGGTCTGGTAGGCAGAGGGGGGCTGGCGAGAGGACATGGGGGTCATACCACCTGACATGTAGGAGGACTGGCGATGGCCTCCGTGCCCGAGCCACTGACCATCCTGGATGGGTCTGCCCTCCATATCATCTCCTCTCCCCATAGGACAGTATGGCGGTACCTGGGATGGCGCCCCCTGTCTGTTGGGGTAGGGATAACCCATGTCTGTCCTGGAGGGCCACATGTTGGGCCCCTGGGGTCCTTCCACTCCATTGTTGGAGGGTGGCCCCCCAGCCATCATCTGGGGACCCATGGGGTGCTGGGGGTGCTGCCCCTGGCCAGAGACCTGCATGCGCTCCCGGCTATAGGGGGAGGGGTAGGGGAACTGGCCCTGCATGGGCCTCCTCTCAGGACCAGAATAACCAGTGCTGTACTGGTTGTACATGTCAGGCTGCTGGCTGCCGTACTGCATGGCATACATCTCCCCCTCGTGCCTCTTGCCTGTGGGGCCGTACATCTCCCCCTCGTGCCTCTTGCCTGGGGGGCCGTACATCTCCCCCTCGTGCCTCTTGCCTGGGGGGCCGTACATGCCCTCCATGGGGCGCTTGTAACCCTGTGGAGAAGCATAAGATATCAAGGTGATTCTTATATTCCAAAAACATTCAATACTAAACCAATCATTCAACTATACTCTGCTGTGCCTGCATCATGAGGCCTGATCAATGAGCTCCTTAGTGTGTATGTCTCTCACCTGTTGTTGTGGGTACATCCCTGATGGGTGCATTCCATATGGCATTCCAGGGTACTGCTGCCCGTAACCATCATGTCTATAGGAAATAACAGAAGGAAGTGATCATTAACTGATAAAAAGACAGGGAACTTCCCTCTGTAAGAAATATCATTTCTTCAGTTCCATTTTGAAGATGTGTTCCTCACCTAAGCTGGGAGGGGTATCTGTTGGGAGAGTATACGCTGCCCTCGCTGTTGGAAGGTCCCATGTTGCTCTGGCTCCCGGGGGGGCCCATGCTCCCCTCCATCCCTATCACATGGTCTGGTCTGAAAGACAGACAGTCAAGCGGTCAGTTTGCATGAAAACATAAACCAGGCAGCATTAGTTTCTAAACTATGTCTGATCAGTTCAGGTGTCTAGTACCCCTCTGCTTACCTCCTGTCGTAGCCTGGTCCGTATGGGTACTGGGAACGCTGGCCCATACCTGATGGAGGCCTGCCATACATCTCCTGCATGCCACCGCTGGGCATCTGGCCTGGCATGTAGGACTCCCCTCCTGCCACTGTGTAGAGAGACCAGAAGAACACAGTTTGAATGGAGAGTATACTGGAAACACAGTATATAGTGTTGTTGGTGTAATGGTTCATCCACTAGGTGGCACTAGTCTCCTACTAATAATCATCAGCACGCTCAGGAGACCCCGCAATGTGCTGTGATGCTAATTAAGCTTTGTTATTCACTCACAACCTTTTTTCAGATGCCAATTTCTAAACTCTAACCATCCTCTGGTCTCAGAGGTGAGTGACCAAGTAATGAGTAGGTAAAAACTGGTGTTGCTCGGAAAGACGGGTGGAAATGTAGGACAAAAAAGAGAAAGATGAAGTTGGGACAAGAGACATTCTAAGACATCAGAGGAACTCATAAATGCCATAAAGGCAAAACCTTTATGTTCAAGTCACAGGACAACACTCTGCATCTGCCATGTTTGTACAACTCATCAGCTTATTGCTGTGTACTGCATGGTGGTAAGTCTGTGCCAGTGCCTGGGTCCATGGTCTACTCACCCTTTCTCATGCCAGCGAAGGGGTCCTTCTCGTACTGCATCCTCATCATCATGTCAGGGGGCATGTTGACCCCCTGCTGGTATGGTCCCCCAGGGCCCCCCGGGGGGAGAGAGTTACGCTTCTGGAAGGCCGGGTCGCTCACCTCAGAGAATGGGTCCTGCACACTTACCACACTGTTCCTGGAGACAGAGGTACAGGGGGTAAAAGGTGAGGACCTAGACACTTTCACATATGTACCGAGCTACTAACTGAGGTACAGAGGGTATATATGCCTGAATGATAGGGGGTCATGGTGTACCTGCTGACTGGGATGGGGGTGACCTGGCCCTGGCCCTGGCCCTGGGGGGTTGTGGCTGTGGTGGGAGGCTTCAGATCACCTGACATCTCTGCCATGGAGCTGCTGCCTGACGACTGGGGGGTCTGGGGGCCCTGCAGGGACCCTGAGTTAGCTGTTAGAGAGAGAGCGAGAGGGAGAGAGGGACAGAGAAAGAGAGCAAGAGATGGTTATAAATGAATAGGGAATCTCCTGTGGAGTGCATTGAAACAGTATTGAGGATGTAAGTAGCACTATCACACTGCCAGCATATGGCAACTCGCCAAGCCTCTTTAATCCTCATAGAGACCAGGCAGATTTAGAGAGAGGGCCGAGGAGCGGGGCAGGGGAAATGAGGGGGTTCTGAGGGAGTTCCAAGGCCAAAACCTCTCTATATGAAGTTGGTTCAGATGGCATAGAAAGATGGCCTGTTTTCAGCGTTTCCCCCATGTTAACCTATAGCATGCGGGGTGGCCCTCTGACAGCACGCCAGGCCACAGCCACAACACAGCCATTGACAGGGGTGATATAAGTGAGGCAAGGCAGGGCGGCCAGCTCCCCAAAATCCTCTTAGCCTATCAGAGGGCCGGGCCCGCTGGGGCCTATCTCACTAACCACCACAAACTCGCATCACAGGCGGCATTAACACTAGCCTAGCCCCTGCGCCTGCCTGCTGAGAGTAGAGGGGGAACGCAGGGACTGCTACTAAGGGGGCGAAGAGGAGGAGAAGAAGAAGAAGGGGAGGAGAAGGAAGAGAAGGAAACAGAAGGAAGAGAAGGCCTCTCTGTGGGAATTGCTCATTGGAGAGAATGGTGCGGAACTCGCCGCAGTTGCTCTGGAGAGCTTTATTTGGCAGGTTTTTGAAGATTGTTTTTCATTTTTGGCAGGGTGAACTCGGTGAGGGGTTCATGGGGAGGGTACGCCTGGGGGCACAGCCGTAGTTAACATAGAAGGGGGGTGTCTGTAGGGGCGCGGCTCACCCACATGCAGGTTATACTGTACTGTACTGTATTGTGCACTCCCTACAGTATATCAGAGAGAGACTACTGTACCAGTGCCCCAACCATACTGCACTTCACTCCAAATAGGGGTTAAGTTGCTAACATGATATGAAGCTAGTATCATACCATATGATGCATAAATCATGTGATGCCATGGCTATGAATTTTTCAGTGCATGGGAATATGAAATTATTGAAGGTCTGTAACAACACAAGAAACGATGTAATGCCATGCCACATTACACATGAAAACCCTACAAAGCGAAAGTAGTGAAAGGCGTACAAGTAGGAATTAAGGAAAACATGATGGCTAGTTTTAGTAGATAAGAGAGGCTGGTTCTGTGAATCCTAATGAGCGTTTAGTTTAGCAGCTCCTCTGAAACAGCCTCCATGGCCTTTCTCTGCACTGCACGCCTCCAACAGGAATAAAGAATGGCTTTAAAAATTCATACTACTTCTGAATTATTCAACAATACCCCCTGCTTCCACATCAGATTAGAGAGAGAGAGAGTGAGAGAGAGAGAGAGAGATTGAGAGAGAGAGGAAAGGAGGGGGAGATAGACTGATGGTTGAGCCGAGGGCTTCGCTTGCAGTGGGGCTGGGAGAGATGGAGCGAGGGATTGAGGGACAGAAAGGGAGAAAGGGAGAGAGGGCATAGAAGGGGGTGGGGGGGTGTCTTTGGGATTCTCCTCTTCCCAGAATATCCCCTCTCCTCCATAGACATGGGCCAAACACACACGTGGAGCAACTCAGAACGTAAACAATGAACCAGGGGTTACTGGAGGGTAGTCCTTTCCTGCAGTCGAATGACCTAGTGGCCTTATGGGCGGAATGTTATTCATATTTTTCATAATTTCATAATTAATTAAAAATGTTATTATCCTGTGTTTCTATGTCAAATGCTTTTGTTATATTTCCGTCTTCTGTGATGTATATAAAGTGTAATATTGGGATGCAAACTCAAAATGTAATACATTCCAACTCTATAACTGACATAGTACAGGTGTGTTCTTTTTTTAAAAGCCCATAATCATGTGTGTGAGATGTATACTTTTGTTTCAACGTAGATTTGTTTAAGACTATCAAGAAACACTGTGCGACCCTGATTTAGCCCACTGCAGGTAAAGGTTTTAAGAGCGTTCCCTTCCCGGCTGGCAGACAGGCAGACAGATAGGCTGGTAGACAGACAACACTGGGAGGCAGGCAGAAAGACAGGCAGGCAACACTAGGAGGGAGAGAGGGCGGGAGGGGACATTTACACAGCGTGAACTCAAATGCCCTCTACTCTACATTTAGAGGGAGAGATGTGGGTTAGTATGTAGGTGTGTAGAGGTGGATGACATAAGACAGAAAGCGCTGGCTCACTGGCTTCGTGTGAGTGTGACTGGAGGTCAATGTTGTTTATATCCATGACTCCACCCTCATTAATCATGCTCAGGGGAAATCCCCTCCCCTCCTCCCATCTTGGCTGCTCAACAGCTCTCCGTACTCTGGAACATCCTCACCTAGCTGTCAGCTATATATAGTGTGAGTCAGTGAAGCAGCCAGCCAGGCAGGCACCTGGGAGCAGCAGAGTGAATGGGTGGATAGATAGAGGAATAGTTGGGCAACATGAGGTCTCTCCTGTGTTAGCACAGTATGGAGACTATTCTCTCTCCACTTCAATCAATCATAACTATGTCATCTAAGTGGAGGTAATAGCGACTGCTCTGGTTCTCAAATGTACCTGTATTTTATTAGGTTTCAGCATACAGAATACAGCATTCAAAAAATTTTAATGTACGATTTTATTTAGGTTTTTATACATAGACAAAGACATTAGACAACTTAAAGATGCACTATGCAGAAATCGCTCCGCCATTTCCTGGTTGCTCAAATTCTAATAATTCGCCTAATTTTAGTTTATGAGACAAAACAAGCAAGTATAGTGTAGAGAATCATTGTACAATCTAAACCGCTGTTAAATATATTTTCCATAACCAAAATATTGGTAGGCACATTTGCTATTTAACTCAACAGTTTGTGACAAAACTATCCGTAGAGTTCAAAACGGAAACACATTGAACTTTAGATTTTTATGCGGTACACGAAAACTTAAGCGAAAAAGTACATTTTGTGTGCACTACTTCATCTCGTACAGCCTTTTATCCGCAACAAGTCAATTTGAAGGTAACACATCTCTGGTGGGAAAATGCAGATATTGTTTTTTTTCTGCATATTTTTTTCCAGAATATTTGCATGAAAATATGTCATCAATTGGATGGAAACCTAGCTTCAGACGTACATACATTTCAACAAACATTAATGACATCATACTTGCTCAGTCCAACATGTATCCCACTGTATCCATACCCATCTTGTTTGTTATTTATTTTTATTTTTTATCTAATTTTTCATCCTTTGGATATTTCTAGTGCTTGTAATACTTTATCCCATATGGCTTCAAATTGTGCTATTTTGTTTCTCTCTGAAGCACTCATTCTTTCAATATTTTAATAATAATGCATTTGATTCATCCACTGTCTTAACGATGGAGGATCATTTGATTTCCAGTTTTTAAGTAAATTTTTTTTCAAAATGATTGTTGAGAAAGTAGAGTCCAACCCATTGGGTATCTCACCACTTTTGGACTTTATAGCACTCCCAGAAGGCATGAATTATTGAGTCATTGATAGTTTTACACTTAAGACATGGCTCTGCAGTTGTGCTGTCGAATTTGTGAATTTTGTGTTGTATAATACATTCTGTATATTAGTTTATACTGGATTAAGCTAACTGTAATTAACTGTAATTGTGTTAGTTATGTTCCAATACTCCATCTTGTGCCAATATCAGTTATTTTTAAGTCTTGGTTCCAATAGTTAATATTTTTTTCTAAGAGATTGTCAGTTGGATAGGCTCTCTGCATTGTTTTGTATATCTTACCTATCATATGAGTATCCTTTTCTGACTCACATAGGATTCCCTCAACATTGCACTGATGTCCAAAATATTTCAGATCAAAATTGTGTGATATAAAACTGATATAAACATTTTATTCGATTTCATTGTATGTTCTATTTTCACTAATTATGCTGAACAAAAATATAAACGCAACATGTAAAGTTTTGGTTCATGAGCGGAAATCAAATATCCTGGAAATCTTACAAACGCACAAATGTTTTGCACAAATTTGTGTACATCTCTGTTAGTGAGCATTTCTCCTTCACCAAGATAATCCATCCACCTGACAGGTGTGGCATATCAAGAAGATCATTAAACAGCATTATAATTTCACAGGTGCACCTTGTGCTGGGGACAATAAAAGGCCACAAAATGTGTAGTTTTGTCACAGATGTCTCAAGTTTTCAGGGAGCGTGCAATTGGCATGCTGACTACAGATATGTCCACCAGAGCTGTTGCCAGAGAATTTAATGTTCCTTGCTCTAACATAAGACGCCTCCAACGTTGTTTTAGAGAATTTGGTAGAACGTCCAACCGGCCATTAAATCGCACACCGCGTGTAACCACGCCAGCCCAGGACCTCCACATCCGGCTTCTTCACCTGTGGGATTGTCTGAGACCAGCCACCCAGACAGCTGATAAAACTGTGGGTTTGCACAACCCAAGAATTTCTGCACAAACTGTCAGAAACTGTCTCAGGGAAGCTCATCTGCGTGCTCGTCGTCCTCACCAGGGTCTTTACCTGACTGCAGTTCCGCGTCGTAACCGACTTCAGTGGGCAAATGCTCACCTTCGATGGCCACTGGCACGCTGGAGAAGTGTGCCCTTCAGATGAATGCCGGTTTCAAATGTACCAGGTAGATGGCAGACAGTGTGTATGGCATTGTGTGGGCGAGCGGTTTGCTGATATCAATGTTGTGAACAGAGTGCCCCATGGTGCCGGTGGAGTTATGGTATGGGGCAGGCATAAGATACGGACAACAAACACAATTGCATTTTATTGATGGCAATTTGAATGCATAGAGATACCGTGACGAGATCCTGAGGCCCATTGTCGTGCCATTCATCCGCCGCCATCACCTCATGTTTCATGTTGCACAGCCCCATGTCGCAAGGATCTGTACACAATTCCTGGAAGCTGAAAATGGCCTGCATACTCACCAGACATTTCACCCATTGCGCATGTTTGGGATGCTCTTGATTGACGTGTACGACAGAGTGTTCCAGTTCCCGACAATATCCAGCAACTTCACACAGCCATTGAAAAGGAGTGGGACAACATTCCACAGGCCACAATCAACAGCCTGATCAACTCTATGCGAAGAAGATGTGTCAAGCTGGATGAGGAAAATCGTGGTCACACCAGATACTGCCTGATTTTATGATCCACGCCCCTACCTTTTTTGTATAAAAATAATGTGGACACACCTTAACATTAGTGGATTCAGCTATTTCAGCCACACCCGTTGCTGACAGGTGTATAAAATCAAGCACACAGCCATGCAATCTCCATAGACAAGCATTGGCAGTAAAGTGGCCTTACTGAAGAGCTCAGTGACTTTTAACGTGGCACCGTCATAGGATGCCATCTTTCCAACAACTGCTATAGCTGCCCCAGGTCAACTGTAAGTGCTGTTATTGTGAAGTGGAAACGTCTAGGAGCAACAACAACTCAGCTGCGAAGTGGCAGCCCACACAAGCTCACGGAAAGGGACCGCCGAGTGCTGAATCGCGTAAAAATCGCCTGTCCTCGGTTGCAACACCCATTACCGAGTTCCAAACTGCCTCTGGAAGCAACGTCAGCACAATAATTGTTAGTTGGGAGCTTCATGAAATGGGTTTACATGGCTGAGCAGCCACACACAAGCCTAAGATCACCATGCACATGCCAAGCGTCGGCTGGAGTGGTGTAAAGCTCGCCGCCATTGGACTCTGGAGCAGTGGAAACGCGTTCTCTGGAGTGATGAATCACGCTTCACCATCTGGCAGTCCGACGCACAAATCTGGGTTTGGCAGATGCCAGGAGAATGCTACCTGCCCTAATGCATAGTGCCAACTGTAAAGTTTGGTGGAGGAGGAATAATGATCTCTGGCTGTTGTTCATGGTTCGAGCTAGGCCCCTTAGTTCAAGTGAAGGGAAATCTTAACACTACAGCATACAATGACATTATAGACGATTCTGTGCTTCCAACTTTGTGGCAACAGTTTGGGGAAGGCCCTTTCCTGTTTCAGCATGACAATGCCCCGTGCACAAAGCGAGGTCCATACAGAAATGGTTTGTCGAGATTGGTGTGGAAGAACTTGACTGGCCTGCATGGGGCCCTGACCTCAACCCCATCGTACACCTTTGGGATGAATTGGAATGCTGACTGCGAGCCAGGCCTAATCACCCAACATCAGTGCCCGACCTCACTAATGCTCTTGTGGCTGAATGGAAGCAAGTCCCTGCAGCAATGTTCCAACATCTAGTGTAAAGCCTTCCCCAGAAGAGTGGAGGCTGTTATAGCAGCAAAGGGGGGACCAACTCCATATTAATGCCCATGATTTTGGAATGAGATGTTCGACGAGCAGGTGTCCACATACTTTTGGTCATGTATTGTATCTGTGACCAACAGATGCATATCTGTATTCCCAGTCATGTGAAATCCATAGATTAGGGCCTAATTAATTTATATCAATTGACTGATTTCCTTATATGAACTGTAACTCAGTAAAATCTTAGAAATTGTTTAATGTTACGTTTCTATTTTTGTACACTGACCTGGCTCAAAATGAAGGTAAATATTCATATCAGAAGGTTATGTCTCCATCAAGTGGCTAAGAGGCTGGGATGCAGAAATATGCAAGATTAGGTGTGTCTGTGTAGCACATGGAGATGTGTGAAACTTACACCTCAGCCTGAAGTGTCCCCACTTGCGCCACTGTATAGCTAGCTTTTCGCGTGACGCGACTGTTAAGATGCTTTGGGAGGGCGGTCACGTGTGCTAGAAAAAGCCTCAGTGTGAGCCGAATCAGAATGAAGCAATACTCACTAAGCAAGCAGTGTAAAGTCTTCTACATCTGCGTGGGTGGGGTGTGCTTGTGTGCTGAAGGCAGATGCTCCTCTTAGCAAAAGCAATCTGGTGTGACTCAGGCAGGTGAGGTGCTGGTGTTCTATTTAAAAGTCAGGGTCACTTTTCTCATCAGCGCTCTAAATTAGAGACGCAACCTTTACGCTCCAGCTCTCTCTCCTTAGCTGAGCACAGTAATTGTGCTTAGAAAAAAGTGTCAGGGACAACATGCAAAACAAATACTTTGTCTTATAAATAGCATAGTAGCATAACACAAAATTACAAGTCTTAACCTTTCTAATACTGTAATCAAATCAAGCCATATCTCCGCTTAGAGGTACTGTAACTGGTGATAATATCAGGGGAACCTCAGTAATTGCTTGTTTTTATTTTGTTCAAAAGGTTCTTCCAAGACACACTACCAGTCCACGAAAAGGCACACAAGACTATACATAAAAGTCCTAACACACTGCTTGCATGGAAAGTCTCAATCTTCCAATTATATGCCAAAATTACAGTCTACACAACATCATTATCACCCCCACCACTGCCACTACCATCACCACCGTCATCATCATCATTATAAGTACTGGTCCTTACCAGGAGAGGGCAGCTGCAACTTGGCCTGCTTCCTGTTGTCCCCCCCAGTCCCAGTGTTGCTGTCGGCCGGCTGGTCCTCTCCTCGCTCCACCTTACACTCATAGGCAAACAGGTACTGGATGTACTGCTTCTTCAGAGAGCTGGCTGAGCTACTGGAGGTACCAACACTCAGGCTGGTGGACAGCTCACGCCACTTCTTGTTCTTGTTCACCTGGAGGGGAGAGGATGGTAGGGAGGAGAGGGGGGATGAGGAGGGAGACAGGAGACAGAGCATTAACACAATGGCATGTTAGTCCGCTGTATGTATCCTGGCTTGTAACTGCTAACCAGTTGCTTTGTCCCACTTCAAAGCTACTACCAAATAAGTGATATTGACAAGTCTAATCAACCACATAAATAGTGTATAGCGCAACAGTATTTTGCAATACATGAGAAAAACACTTAGCAGTGTATATCAGTCCTATAAGACATAATGAAATGAACTCAGTGGTTGTCTCTCACCATGGCCAGCCCCCCTATCTCCCTGACCACCATGTACAGTCTGTAGAGGTCCAGGGGCTTCTTGCCCACGGCAGGGAGGTGGGGAACAGGTGTACCCCTCTCCTCCATAAAGGACAGGTAATGGTCCACCCAGCCACGCCTCTCCGGCTCCCCACCCATATCATACAGACCTGTGATTCGCTCGTTAGTCATGGTGGACGAGTTGGGCTTCTGAGTCGGAAGAGATGGAGAGAGATATGGAATTAGCTCCAACCTTGCAAACTGACACAACTACTCACATCAGTCATCATACTGAAAAAATAAAAAATAAAATAAAAGAAGATATTGGTTGAAATGTAAGGAAGAGTGTCACATACAGGGCTGGAGGGAGTCTTTGGCCAGACGGGGCTGCTGATGCTGTCACTGTCATCCCCATGGTAGGAGGACAGGCTGGCTGGGCTGTGGGACAGGGGAGAGGGGACAGGCATGGCACCAGGGGTGGTAGGCTGGGAGATACACTGGGATACACTGTAGCCATCCTGTAACACACACGGAGAGAGAGAGAGAGAGAGAGAGAGAGAGAGAGAGAGAGAGAGAGAGAGAGAGAGAGAGAGAGCACTTGGTGAGTGTTAGCAGTGGAGACAGAGCGGAATGGATTCTGTTTTTCATATTCCTCTGTTCTTTCACTCACTCACCCATCCCTTCACCCCAACCCCTACTGTGTGTGAACAAAAAGTTGCAGTGTTCTAAAAGGCCTCTTGCGAACAGCTGCATGCATCAAAAACACTCAGTAAACCAGAAAGAGAAAGAGAGACACAGCAAGAAAGAAAGAAAGAAAGAAAGAAAGAAAGAAAGAAAGAAAGAAAGAAAGAAAGAAAGAAAGAAAGAAAGAAAGAGTCCTGACTACTCAGAATGCAGGGAACAAGTGCTCTGTGTACAGGTAGGTATGTGTTTGAGCATTTCAGTGACAGATTGCATATGTCAGCATAACCATGCCGTGTTCTCTCCCTCTATCTCTCTCTCTCTCCCCCCAGTCTGCCAGAGCAGGGAGACTAAGACCTTGTCTTGTTACTACATAGTACAGACACATCATCTCTTCAGGGAGCTCTGGGGGTCTTCACACAGCTCTGACTGTCTTCAATAATTCAACACCCACCATTACTATCAACAAAAACAGGGATTTTCACAGAAATTATGGGGGCAAAACAAAAAGGCAGGAATGGAAAGAGCCAAAGTGCAAAGCTGTTGCTGAGCTGAGCTTCATTTGGGAGAAGTGAGCAGTCAGCATTATAGTGGGTTGGGCTGTGGAGAGTAGTGAAAGTACAGGGTGTGTGGATGTGTGCAGGATTCTAAACACCATCTTTGCAGCTATAGCTGCCAACACATCAAAAGGTGATGACTAAAACAAATCAAGAAAATATTATTAACTGTAAATGTTAAACAAATGATTAAATATGGCAAGAAAACAAAACTCTGCCTGCTGTGCTGATGCCTTCGGTTCATTAGTGAGAGAGAGAGAGAGAGAGAGAGAGAGAGAGAGAGAGAGAGAGAGAGAGAGAGAGAGAGAGAGAGAGAGAGAGAGAGAGAGAGAGAGAGAGAGAGAGAGAGAGAGAGAGAGAGAGAGAGAGAGAGAGAGAGAGAGAGAGAGAGAGAGAGAGAGGAGGTTGTACCTTGGGTCTGGGAGGTTCATTGGTGGGCATGCACTCCTCCTTGACATCCATTTTCTGCTTCCCAACAGGAGTCACCATCCCATCCCCAGCCATCCCCATGGCCCCTACACAAAGAAGAAAATGGAGGGAAGAATTCACACATTTTAAAGTAACTGTCCAGTGTTTCCAGATTTCTATGAAATATTACCTGTTATTACTTACAGTATGAGTGAAATAGTTTTCCTTCCAAAATTTTTTTATTTAAGTATGTTAAAAAGCAACTTTTCTGTGTTGAAATGGTGTAGGCATACCACAACAACAGTATGGTGTGGGCGTATACCGGTCATTAAAAATATAGATCGCTGATTGGCCAGCTCATCCTCCTCTAGACCGCTGATGGCCAGCTCATCCTCCACAGGAGTATGACATCATACTCTATGAGGAAATAGCAAGCATCTTTTAAATTTGAGGTAGGGTTTATTAAGTGTTTCTTTCTCCAATTTATGCGTTGACCACAAATACACGAGTATAGGACGAGTCAACAGCATTATTTGGGTATGAGTTAACAGAATATTAACTTTTAAAAGTGAGATTTTCACTGGACAGTTATTTTAAAAGGCATTGGTGCATCCGGGGATAATAAAGACTGCTCTACTCTGACATTGGTGCATCATGAGTGCACCAGCCAAACCTTTGAATGAAACATATGAGTGCATATGAATGCATGTTCACATGCTAGTCTAGTGCACTGGTTCCCAACCAGGGGTACTAGGACCCCTGGGGGTACTTGGCCTATCCAAAGAGGGTACTTCAGAAGGCTCATGAGATCATAGGCCTACTGGTAAAATGCACATTAGGGTGTACTTCAGGGGTACTCCGGGTAAAGCAAAATGCAGTTTGTGCTACAGTAACCGAAAAGGTTTGGGAACCACTGCCCTAGTGTATGAGGAGCAATATTCACATAGCATGTACTGTATATAAGGAGTTAATGGAGGTATTAGTCATTGTAGCCATTGTACTACATCTTGTCTCTAAAATAGGCACACACAGAGCCAAATTATGAGCTGTTCTGAAGCCGAAGCACAGTCCTGGATAATGGAGAAAGTATTATCAAAATGTCTGTCTCTCTGGGGAGATGGAACACATCCTTTCTATCTCCAAGGTCCTCTTCCAGGGATTCTTCTCAAAAGGAATAAAGGCAAAATGAACGAATAAAAATGAAGAAGGCATTGCTTGAGAAAAAAAATGAACTTTTAAATGAAATACCATTGCACTCTCTCGGCCTTGCTTTTGTGTAACACTGAATAGGTAATTCAGCACCACAAATATAAATTATGCTCTTACAATGTTTAAGCACTGGTAGACTTACATTTCTTAGGTACTTTCCTTCAAAAGTTCTTAGCAAAAACAAATAAGATCTTGATGACTGCTTCTCGAGTGTGGACTGAATAAGTATTTTCCTATTCAGAAGAAAGTATCCCTACATGCCAAGAGTCCCAAGGTTTGTCCCTTTATTTCCCTTCTCAGCTCGGCGCTCAGTACTATGTGAAACTAATAGCTTTTTACCAACCCCAGGGGCAGCAGAGATGAGTTTTTAAGAACCTTGGCACTCTAATTCATTTGAAGTCTTCCAAATGTCATGCAGGCTGATATTTAGTTTTGTAAGGCTGAGCAGAAAGCTCTTTTCATATATAGCCTCGCATTCTCCGAGGTGCGTTTAGCACAATGTGGAGGGGTGAGGGGCAAGACAGAGCAGGAGAAAGGGGCGCACTGCATTAATCTGTTCTCAGGAGGGCCAACGGAACAAGAGAAATAACAGAACAGAGCTGCCTGCAGGAAAATAACCATATTCAGAACAGTCACTCTCTCTGTCTTTCTGTCTCTCTCTCTGTCCATCGTTCTCCAACTCTGTATCTCTCTCTCGCTCTCCCTCTCTCTCTCTCACTTTCGCTCTCTCTATTGGTCTTTCTATTTATCTGTATCTTTCCTTCTCTTGGAAGAAGAAATGTTCTGAGGTACTATCTTCAAAGAACGGCACAAACACAGGTTCTGGCTGGCATTGGTTCGTTTTGTTGCTGTTTTAGCCATTTCCTAAAGCACTAATCTTGAGCGTCTTGGCCAACTGGCATAAAGTTACTAGAGATAAAACGCTTGATTGATTTTGATAGCTTTAAAGTGAACAGAGCTCTGGCATCTCTCCTAACCTTCTGTTATTACTTAGATTATTAAAAATGCTTAGATTATTTAAAAAAGATTAGTTTGTTTTATTATAGATACTGCTATGAATACTAGTCAATTAATGGTACCCAAAATATCTGCACTGACTCTATCTTGCACTGAGCCTACGCACACTCACTAGACTTTATATACACACTCACTCACACACACTACACTGTCACTCCTACACAAATCCTTCACACATTCAAGCACTACATACACACACACACATAACACACACACGCATACCGACACAACACAAACACACATACATACACACAAGCACACTCACACACACTTTTACACTCATCATTGCTGCTGCTACTCTGTTCTTTATTTTACTCAAATTATTATCTATCCGGATGCCTAGTAACTTTACCCTACCTTCATGTACATATCTACCTCAAATACCCAGCGGTGGAAAAAGTACTCAATTGTCATACTTGAGTAAAAGTAAAAATATCTGTCACCAGTAAACTACTACTTGAGACAAAGTTATAAAATATATATTTTTTAATGTACAGTGGTTGAAAAAATACTCAATTGTCATAATAAAAGTAAAAAGTAAAACAAAATGCTATACATCAAATTCCTTATATTAAGCAAACCATATACACCCTTTTTTGTACTTTATTTTTTTATTTACGGACAGCCAGGGGCACACTCCAACACTTTAGAAACACAATCTATGTGTTTAGTGAGTCCGCCAGATCAGAGGCAGTAGGGATGAAAACATGGTATATTGATCGGTGCATGAATTGGACCATATTGTTGTCCTGCCTGAGCATTCGAAATGTAACAAGTACTTTTGGGTGTCAGGGAAAATGTATGAAGTACATGAGTAAGAACTACATATTTTCTTTAGGAATGTAGTGGAGTAATAGTAAAAGTAATAAAAAATATAAATAGTAAAGTAAAGTACAGATACCCCAAAAAACAACTTAAGTAGTACTTCAAAGTATTTTTACTTAGTTACTTTACACCACTGCAAGTACCTCTTACCTCTGCACATTGATCTGGTACTTGTACGCCCTGTATATAGCTCCATTCTTGTGTATTTTATTTTATTCCTCATGTTAGTTAATATTTCATATATATATAGTTATTTATTTTTACTCTGCATCGTTGGGAAAAGGTTTGTAAGCAAGTATTTCACTGTAAAATCTACACCAGTTGTATTCGACGCATGTGATAAATACAATTTGATTAGATTTTTTGTTAGAAGTCTGTCAAACTGAAGGCTATAGAAGACTAAACTTTATCTCACAACCATTTTAGACAATTATTCACTACTTTGGTTTCTGTTGGGTACCTTGTTGGCCTGTCCAGGTCTTACCTGAGGGTGGCATATTGTAGGGTGGACCCTGTGGCGTCCCCATGCCTGAGTTGTTGCCCTGTGACTGGTTGATGGGGTGCACCATCTGGTTTATGCCAGGGCCTGCGTAGCTGCCCTGTCTGGGACACAGCGAGAGAGAGAGACAAGAGCTGGTTAGAGAGGAAAGACTGGACCCGGGTACTTGGTGTGGAGAGCAATTAGTTGGCTTTTGACATGGTAGTAGAAAAGACTCCGTAATAGATTATACTTTCTGCCTCTATTGCAAGGCTATAAGGCCAGAGGATATGCCCATATGTTTCAGTACTGTATAAACCATCATCCTGAAAATGTATAGGCACATTTCCTAGAAAAAAACAGAATCTGTTTGTGAGCAACAGCCGAATAGAAAGCTGTTTCACCCTCCCATCCCTCCTCTTATCCCTTGCAAATCCCTCACCCCTCTTCTCCTTAGCCCTCTCCCTCCCTCCCTCCTCTCCCCACGAAGTAATAATTTAACTAATTAAGGTGTGCTTCTGGAAAGGATCATGTTATTTGTTGCTATGGCGACAGCTGAAATCAATCCTGTGCTTTCTCCATGCCTCGTCGCATCACGGCGTGTTGGGAGGACATCAGAGGGCTTATCAGAAACCTGCTGAACCAACGTCACACACAGCAGACAGACAGTCATGGCCACCGCTCCATACCCTGTACCCTGTACAATGCTAGCTCTGTACCAGCCCTGTACCAACTCAACAGACAGCGCACCAGGATGGATAGCAGTTGGACCAGCTCTACTTCCTGCTGGTCCAAATAATCCCTTGGATAACGAGAGAACAGGAAGAGGAGAGAAAGGAGAGTGAGAGAGGTGGCAGAGGGGGGAGTGAGAGAGAGGTAGGAGTACAGAACATCCCTTCATCTGTGGTGGATCATTTCCTTGAAGTGGAGAGAGAGTAGAGCAGACTAGAAAGGGTATTTAAGGAACACGGAGTAAAGGGTTGACAGCAGTAGCAGTAGTAGTAGTAGTAGTGGGAGCAGCTTTGTGTTAAAATGCCACACTGACAAGGTCATAGTAATACCTCTGCCTTTCTGTCTGGAGGGAAGTCCTACATCCTGCATTCATCTCAACACTGTGATCACACATACAAAAAATTAAACAAACACTCAATCCGGATTTGTGTCAGTCAGTCAAAAGAGCTGAACTTCCCCAAGCAGAGGAGGACAACCATGGCACAGTGTATTGGATGTGTGACAGTGACTAACCAGGCAGAAGGAGGGATGGGGAGGGATGGGTTTGGTAAACATCCCAGTAATCTCATCTCACAGATGTAATTAGTCATAGAGCATGTGTGATGGTACATATGTAATCCCTCTATGGGCCTGGGCTCACAGGGAAAACCATGGCTCACAGACAACAACATACACTAATATCAATCAAATCCTGCCTGTTATAGACTGTTTTCTTGGCAGCACTTTATTTTACAGTACTGTTTTACTATGGGATTTACTGAGTATTTACAAGGAAATAATGTGGTATCATTGGGTACTTTCTGTTACTTCAAAGAATTCAACCCAATCGGTAGCTAACATGGTGACATTAGACTTTTGTGTCGGAGTATATCGTTTGTGTTCCATAAAGTGCTATTTCTCCATACTGCATCTACACCCTACATCGCCCCACAGAAAATAAACACCAGCGCCAGTGCTGATGTGAATAATGTTATAAAAAACATAAATAACAACAAGAAAGTGGAGTTCGACTGTGGGACTAGTCCATTATTATAAATTCATGTAATAAAAAAGCCCATTAGGAAACACTTGATGGAGGGAACGCAGGTCGTTTAATCACACTTAATGTATGCATGTGCTGCTATCAAAAAAGGCACAGCACATTTATCTTGCTCTCGGGCACCTTTGCTGGGGAAAAAAACACCCTGTTGCCGCAGAGAACGAGGGGAAAGCAGAGAGGGAGAGACGGAGAGGGAAAGAGAGGGAAAGAGAGGGGAAACGCAGCAAGAGGGGCGAGAGAGCTAGAGAACATAAGAAAAACAAGAGGGAGAGGATAAATAGAGAAATTAGAAATGGGAGAAAAAACAGCAAGAGTGAGAGAGCAGAGAGAGGAAAAGATATCGAAAAGAGAGGGAGTGTGTCCCTGGTGAGACAGTGGGGGGTGCATTTCCAGCTCATAGCACAGGCTGTACCATCCAGTTGTCATTGTAGTGTAATCATTGTATTGTGAGCTGAGCTAGCTGAGCTACGGGGACAGTTGAGGGGAAGCTGAGCTCCTCTAACTGAGAAGCATCAAACCCAGCACCTCTCTCTCTCTCTCTCTCTCTCTCTCTCTCTCTCTCTCTCTCTCTCTCTCTCTCTCTCTCTCTCTCTCTCTCTCTCTCTCTCTCTTTCTCTCTCATCGTGTTGTGTTGCAGAGGCATGGGGACACAGCAGAGCTGGGAGAACACACCTGTTTTGTTGTACTCTGCTTCTCAAAAAGATCCTGCTGATTTGACACTGCTTTCAACTGAATCTGTGAGCCAGCAAGTTGTAGCATAAATATGGCCAGATTAAGTCAGGAAAAACTAACCATAAACCATAAAATGTGGATTTTGTTGAAACCCAGAAATAAGAAAGGCAGAAAACACTAGGCATTACTACCAGCGCAAACCATTATGAGTAATGCTCTCATGAGGTGTTAGCCACATTTAGAGCCTCTTGAAATATTATGAGGGAAATAATATGTGCTTTGAATCACTTCAGCAGATAAACAGATTAGTAATCACTGTTCTATTTAAATGACTAGCACTGCAGTCAGTCCCAGTCCCAGTCTTGTCGCCCTCCCTGCCTGTTTCTCTGTCTCCCCTCATCCCCCTGCATGGAACTCTGCTGTCTGTCCTTAGTATTCTGCCCACATGTGTGAAGGACATCTGAGGAGGCCTGTCTCTGAGCACGGCCGGAGAGAGAGAGGGAGAGAGGGACGTTGCCAAGGGCTGCCATGGTTACCGGGTGCCAGACAGCCAGCTGCAGTCACACACACAGCTCCATGCCAGACCAGCACTACAGTGTCAGTGTCAAAGTCCCCATTCCTGCCTGTCCAATGCAAACACTCACTGCAACAACAGGGAGTGAATTCAGTGTGGCAGGGAGAAAAGAGGGGTACTAAAGTACTACCACCATCATTACCCAGCCCCAACACTCTCTGTCAACCCTGCCTGGTGAGAGGGAGAGAGCGAGAGAACGTAAGTGAGTGAGTGAGTGAGAGAGAGAGAGAGAGAGAGAGAGAGAGAGAGAGAGAGAGAGAGAGAGAGAGAGAAAGGGGGGGGGGGGGGGGGTCTGCATGGTGTAGTCAGTGGGAGGGTATGAACAATATGAATTATATATGGGCACAATCTGCTCTCAAGGCAGCTTCCTCTCAGCCCCAGCTCCATTCCAAGCAGCCAGCTCAGCTAGCGCCTGCCTGCCTACCTGCCTGCCTGCCTGCCTGACTGTCTGACTGCCTGCCTGCCTGACTGCCTGACTCAACCCAAACAGAATCCAAAATAAAACAATGAATGAAAGGACAGCCTTTTAACATATTAAATCCTGAGAAAAGCCGTCCTCCCCCCCCCCCTACATCAAACAGCTCCGAAGGGAGTGAAGCCATTTATTAAAGCCTAGCTGGCGCTGATGCCAAGGCTGCCTGTGAGCCACAACGCTGGCGGCAACAGCAATGCATTCTTGACATTCAAGCAGCTCTTATTTATTTAGTAAATTTACTTACTAAGGAGGTCAGAAATGAATTATTTGACGAGGATTTACCCTTAAGCATTTTTCTCTCTCGCTTTCTCTTTTTCCATTTCCTTTGATTTATTTTTATTTTAAACATGCTTTTCTCTAAGTGCTTATTTTCTACAAGCCGTGATTCTGTAGCTCCAGGGACAGTTACCAAAGTCATTTCAAAAAATACTTTCTGTCTTTAGCAAACAGAGCCAGGACAACACCTAGCTTCCTAATGCTACTCTCTGGTTCTGTTCTCCAAATCCCAACACCAGTGTTCACTCAAGAGACTTTACTCCTTTTTTCCGATCATTGATCTAAATCAAGTCACAAGCCGTGCAATAGTATAATCTCAACTTAAAACCTCAACATAACCGATTCAAACCCAAGTGCCTTTGATACACTTACATTACTTAGTGCAAGTTTACAGTCTTTAAGATACAAACATAATATTGTTCTAAATGTCAGCCAATCAGACCAAGTATGGGTGTTTTGGTGATTTGATCATGAAAATGGGAAATCATGTATAATTCAAAGCACTTAAGGGAACCTCTCTGAGGACTGCGGAAAAAACTAGCTAGCATCACCATCACACTAATCTAGATGTAATCATAGATCCCCCTCCAGCCACGGGATATCATAGTGGCCTTGCTCTGCTCATTTGGCATTCTTTTCACTCTACGTAATGAATCTGGAGTAGTCGAGAGGGACATGGTTCAGGCTGTTTGGTGTGTGTGTGTGTTTGGTTGTCCAGATGACAGCCGATCTCTAGACAGCTAGGAGATGAAAGCCCATGACATCATGCCTACCTATCTAATTATTTCCTTCCCTGGGTTGTGTGGGTTGGTGTGGTGTGGCTATGCCGTAACAAGGGGATGCCAGACACACGAGGAGGTCTGATGGCTGCTTGTTTTCAGACAGACAACAACAGGTTTAAATGTTTCACAATGCGGCTCGCAGATCAGAATCAGGACTATAAAAGAGTAAACACTAAACACAGTGTTTCAGAGCCTTCAGCTCACTCCAATTTCCCCTTAATCTTCCTCAGCTGTTCAGAGGAAGAGAACAAAACAGAACAAGGGTTGAGAAACAGAGATAAACAATAGGGGATGTGGGGGAGGTCCACAATCCTCCTAAAACGGTCCCCCTGCCTTCCTTCCTGCTTTCTCCATGGCAACACCATGCACGTGAAGCCGCAGAGCTGTCAGCTCTCAACCTCCTCAAAGTCAGCTGGAAGAGTCAGTAGAGCTGCCCTCTAACACACACACACACACGTATGCACACACACACACACACACACACTCTCTCTCTCTCTTTCCCTCTGTGTTTCCATCAGACAGCACTAATTGCATTCCCAGTCAACCTCAGACCATCTCCACATCTGGGGACAGACTGAGAGACACAAAGTAT
Organism: Coregonus lavaretus; assembly: GCF_964263955.1. Lineage (NCBI taxonomy): Eukaryota > Metazoa > Chordata > Actinopteri > Salmoniformes > Salmonidae > Coregonus > Coregonus lavaretus. Next base: position 16,022,460 of record NC_140014.1, read on the forward strand.
TTTCTATGGAGGGGGACCTAGTATTCACAGCATGTATGTAAGTATGTAAGATATATTATGGACTAGGAGAGAAACTGGAAGAGACCATTTCTGAGGGCCTGGATGAGAGGGTGATGAGAAAGAAAGAGGACAGGGCTGAGGGAGAGAGAGAGAGAGAGAGAGAGAGAGAGAGAGAGAGAGAGAGAGAGAGAGAGAGAGAGAGAGAGAGAGAGAGAGCTCTTTAACATCATCCTTAGCTCTGGCATCTTCCCCAATATTTGGAACCAAGGACTGATCACCCCAATCCACAAAAGTGGAGACAAATTTGACCCCAATAACTACCGTGGGATATGCGTCAACAGCAACCTTGGGAAAATCCTCTGCATTATCATTAACAGCAGACTAGTTCATTTCCTCAGTGAAAACAATGTACTGAGCAAATGTCAAATTGGCTTTTTACCAAATTACCGTACGACAGACCTCGTATTCACCCTGCACACCCTAATTGACAAACAAACAAACCAAAACAAAGGCAAAGTCTTCTCATGCTTTGTTGATTTCAAAAAAGCTTTTGACTCAATTTGGCATGAGGGTCTGCTATACAAATTGATGGAAAGTGGGGTTGGGGGAAAAACATACGACATTATAAAATCCATGTACACAAACAACAAGTGTGCGGTTAAAATTGGCAAAAAACACACACATTTCTTTCCACAGGGCTGTGGGGTGAGACAGGGATGCAGTTTAAGCCCCACCCTCTTCAACATATATATCAACGAATTGGCGAGGGCACTAGAACAGTCTGCAGCATCCGGCCTCACCCTACTAGAATCTGAAGTCAAATGTCTTCTGTTTGCTGATGATCTGGTGCTTCTGTCACCAACCAAGGAGGGCCTACAGCAGCACCTAGATCTTCTGCACAGATTATGTCAGACCTGGGCCCTGACAGTAAATCTCAGTAAGACAAAAATAATGGTGTTCCAAAAAAGGTCCAGTTGCCAGGACCACAAATACAAATTCCATCTAGACACCGTTGCCCTAGAGCACACAAAAAACTATACATACCTCGGCCTAAACATCAGCGCCACAGGTAACTTCCACAAAGCTGTGAACGATCTGAGAGACAAGGCAAGAAGGGCCTTCTATGCTATCAAAAGGAACATAAAATTTGACATACCAATTAGGATCTGGCTAAAAATACTTGAATCAGTTATAGAACCCATTGCCCTTTATGGTTCTGAGGTCTGGGGTCCGCTCACCAACCAAGAATTCACAAAATGGGACAAACACCAAATTGAGACTCTGCATGCAGAATTCTGCAAAAATATCCTCTGTGTACAACGTAAAACACCAAATAATGCATGCAGAGCAGAATTAGGCCAATACCCGCTAATTATCAAAATCCAGAAAAGAGCTGTTAAATTCTATAACCACTTAAAAGGAAGCGATTCCCAAACCTTCCATAACAAAGCCATCACCTACAGAGAGATGAACTTGGAGAAGAGTCCCCTAAGTAAGCTTGTCCTGGGGCTCTGTTCACAAACACAAACAGACCCCACACAGCCCCAGGACAACAACAACAACAACAACACAATTAGACCCAACCAAATCATGAGAAAACAAAAAGAGAATTACTTGACACATTGGAAAGAACAAACAAAAAAACTGAGCAAACTAGAATGCTATTTGGCCCTAAACAGAGAGTACACAGTGGCAGAATACCTGACCACTGTGACTGACCCAAACTTAAGGAAAGCTTTGACTATGTACAGACTCAGTGAGCATAGCCTTGCTATTGAGAAAGGCCGCCGTAGGCAGACCTGGCTCTCAAGAGAAGACAGGCTATGTGCACACTGCCCACAAAATGAGGTGGAAACTGAGCTGCACTTCCTAACCTCCTGCCAAATGTATGACCATATTAGAGACACATATTTCCCTCAGATTACAGCGATCCACAAAGAATTCGAAAACAAACCCAATTTTGATAAACTCCCTTATCTACTGGGTGAAAAACCACAGTGTGCCATCACAGCTGCAAGATTTGTGACCTGTTGCCACAAGAAAAGGGCAACCAGTGAAGAACAAACACCATTGTAAATACAACCCATATTTATGTTTATTTATTTTCCCATTTGCACTTTAACTATTTGCACATTGTTACAACACTGTATATATACATAATATGACATTTGAAATGTCTTTATTCTTTTGAAACTTCTGAGTGTAATGTTTACTGTTAATATTTATTGTTTATTTCACTTTTGTTTACTATCTACTTCACTTGCTTTGGCAATGTTAACACACGTTTCCCATGCCAATAAAGCCCTTAAATTGAAATTGAAATTGAATTGAGAGAGAGAGAGAGAGAGAGAGAGAGAGAGAGAGAGAGAGAGAGAGAGAGAGAGAGAGAGGAGAGAGAGCGGAGAGAGAGAGAGAGAGAGAGAGAGAGAGAGAGAGAGAGAGAGAGAGAGAGAGAGAGAGAGAGAGAGAGAGAGAGAGAGAAAGAGCTGGGAGGGAGACAGGGTAACAGTGCTGAAAGAAGGGACAGGTGAGAATGAGAGAAAAACTGTGGTGGAGTGGGTGAGAGAGACAGGTAGGCAAAGACAATGCCTCCTGCCCTCCCTCTCCCGCCTCCACCCTCTCTCACCGTGGGCCTATGACTGGGTGTCTGGTAGAATGAGAGTGGAGATTGACAGGCTATGTGATTTGCCCCAGCAGTGTGCATCATGTTTGCCACTTCTTATTGACAGTGAAGACGTCTGTTAATGGCTCCTTCAGCATTTACATAGTCTGTCTGCAGCGCTCTCCTGACCATTAATCACAGTGTCAACCAACGCAGACACAGACAGGATTCTCCAAATGCCAACAGGCCCCATGATGCATCACCGTCAACCATGGTGGGCGCTCTCTCCACAGAGAAATGCATGTTAACAAATTCAACATGGAGAGGGATTCATTTGTCATTATTAACACGCTTGGGGGATGATGATGACTCTCTCGGCTTCACTCTCAAAAGAAAGCCACATAAGGAAACTCTTTCTTGTTTATTTGTGATACTACTTATGAATGATGTCGAGATTCAACTGAAACTGGCAGGTCGTTGTCTATAGTTCTATTTAGAGTTATGATATCACACCACGAGATGAATGGAGCACTGTGGTGGTCATCAAAAAGTTATGGCTGGCCTCTGAACAAACTAAAAATAATAATAATATGCCATTTAGCAGACGCTTTTATCCAAAGCGACTTACAGTCATGCGTGCATACATTTTTGTGTATGGGTGGTCCCGGGGATCGAACCCAACTAAACATAATGAATGTCAAGAGAGTTAAAACCTCCAGAATTGCTCAAAACAACATATTGCTTGGGGGTTGAAAGGGAGTTCAGAGAGCCATGCAAATTTAACAAGATGCTATAGTTGGCAACAGAAAGCTAAACACAGGTTAGCAGTTAGCAGCCAGTGAAATCCCTCTTAAGCAATTTTAACCAGTGATGCTATCTTTGGCCAGATTAGTTTAGGTGTCAGGTAGGTGCAATATCACCCATACTGAGCATCACATTAGCATATTTTCAGGCTGAACAGTAACAGGTTTGGGTTAGTGGCTTGGAGATGGTGCTTGGTTGACCTACCCGTGGTGCTGAGAATGAGGGGTGCTGTAGTTGGGATGTGGAGGTTGGAGAGGAGGAGGAGGGGTGGGTGTGGTGGGGAGAGGGGGCAGGGGACTGGGTCCAGAAGAGGTGTGGAGGGCTGGGGACCTCACATAGGGAGGTCTACTGCAGAGTGAAACAAGAGTTTGATGGAAAGTGCAAAAAAAAAACATTATTTCAACCCAGCCACAACAGTGACGTGTGGTATATACATTTTTATCAATAATCATTTTATCATCATGTTTTTTCTGCATGATAAAATCGTTTTCTGAACTAGTACTTACAGTTGAAGTCGGAAGTTTACATACACCTTAGCCAAATACATTTAAACTCAGTTTTTAACAATTCCTGACATTTAATCCTAGTAAAGATTCCCTGTCTTAGGTCAGTTAGGGTCACCACTTTATTTTAAAAATGTGAAATGTCAGAATAATAGTAGAGAGAATGATTTATTTCAGCTTTGATTTATTTCATCACATTCCCAGTGGATCAGAAGTTTACACACACTCAATTAGTATTTGGTAGCAGGCTTCACACAATAAGTTGGGTGAATTTTGGCCCATTCCTCCTGACAGAGCTGGTGTAACTGAGTCCGGTTTGTAGGCCTCCTTGGTCGCACATGCCTTTTCAGTTCTGCCCACAAATGTTCTATAGGATTGAGGTCAGAGCTTTGTGATGGCCACTCCAATACCTTGACTTTGTTGTCCTTAAGCCATTTTGCCACAACTTTGGAAGTATGCTTGGGGAAGACCCATTTGCGACCAAGCTTTAACTTCCTGACTGATGTCTTGAGATGTTGCTTCAATATATCCATATAATTTTCCTTCCTCATGATGCCATCTATTTTGTGAAGTGCACCAGTCCCTCCTGCAGCAAAGCACCCCCACAGCATGATACTGCCACCCCCGTACTTCACGGTTGGGATGGTGTTCTTCGGCTTGCAAGCCCCCCCTTTTTCCTCCAAACATAACGATGGTCATTATGGCCAAACAGTTATATTTTTGTTTCATCAGACCAGAGGACATTTCTCCAAAAAGTACGATCTTTGTCCCCATGTGCAGTTGCAAACCGTAGTCTGGCTTTTGTTTGGCGGTTTTGGAGCAGTGGCTTCTTCCTTGCTGAGCGGCCTTTCAGGTTATGTCGATATAGGACTCGTTTTACTGTGGATATAGATACTTTTGTACCTGTTTCCTCCAGCATCTTCACAAGGTCCTTTGCTGTTGTTCTGGGATTGATTTGCACTTTTCGCACCAAAGTGCGTTCATCTTGTAGTATCTGAGGAATTTATGACTTTGTTAATGTTTGCAAATGGTAGCTTAGAGAATGTTGATTTGGCCCAGGGAGACATCTGGAGAGCAGTTCTATAGGAGTACCCTAAAGCAGAGGAAGTCTGTTGTGTGGAGACTGGGATTGGTCTGTAGGGGAAACACCCATATCAGATTACATAGGATATATACTATGGTTTGGGACAAAGGACGGTGAGAATAGCATATTTAGAATTTGGGTTGGCTGTTCTCCAGATGCCGGCAGGTATCTGTAAATTGAAGCTGTAACCCTTTGATATAAATAAACCTTTATGATCGAAGTACAGCGTCAGCGGATTTCCTTGTTCTCACAGCATAATTAGCAACGTTTTCTCGACACAACAATCTCTAGGAGACAGAACGCGTCTCTTTCCTGAGCGGTATGATGGCTGCGTGGTCCCATGGTATTTATACTTGCGTACTATTGTTTGTACAGATGAATGTGGTACCTTCAGCCATTTGGAAATTGCTCCCAAGGTTGAACCAGACTTGTGGAGGTCTACCATTTTTTTTCTGAGGTCTTGGCTGATTTCTTTTGATTTTCCCATGATGTCAAGCAAAGAGGCACTGAGTTTGAAGGTAGGCCTTGAAATACATCCACAGGTACACCTCCAATTGACTCAAATTATGTCAATTAGCCTATCAGAAGCTTCTAAAGCCAATACATAATTTTTTGGAATTTTCCAAGCTGTTTAAAGGCACAGTCAACTTAGTGTATGTAAGCTTCTTACCCACTGGAATTGTGATACAGTGAATTATAAGTGAAATAATCTGTCTGAAAACAATTGTTGGAAAAATTACTTGTGTCATGCACAAAGTAGATGTCCTAACCGACTTGCCAAAACTATAGTTTGTTAACAAGAAATGTGTGGAGTGGTTGAAAAACGAGTTTTAATGACTCTAACCTAAGTGTATGTAAACTTCCGACTTCAACTGTACTTCCCAAATTTGCATTGATCTGGTACAATACACAATGAGGGGCAAGGCAGCCTCGCTGTGTACCTTTCTCCCTCCCCTCAATCTCCAAACTCAATGCAAGGTATTGACATGACTTGCACATGCATGTTTCTACCGTATACTGCCTGGTAACGGATGCCGAAAGGCAGGCAGAGAGCTTCACTGCCTTTCATGTGTCAATATGTCCCATTCATTATTGCACTCAAATAAAAAAATGTGTTGGGATAGACAGGAGGCTAGACAGGGCTCGCTCCTGCCTGTGGACGTCACACGTCATCTGCCACCTTTTGGCGGTTACGTTCATTTTACTGCTAGTTAAAGTAAGCTGATCAGAATGGCTAACATATTGCATCGGAAAAAGTTGTTAAAGTAGATTTTCTAGCTTAACAGGGGGTGATAAGGAATAGAAGACCAACACCTGAGCTTAGGAACCTACATCAAAGGAAGGGACAGAAAATAACACCATCATTTCAATCTGATTGTTACAAACGGAAAGACTGGTTCTGAAGCTGCGCTGCTAGCAGCCGACTCTACTGCTTCCCCTGCCTGCTGTTCTCCACCAGCGACAACCTATGGACAAGAGACGGTTACTGCCTATAGCACTCAACAGGCATGAGAAATCTGTGTCTCACATCCAAAGCCAGATAGCTCTTAAGACATTTGGCAGCTCACGGATAGATCTGGCATTCAATGAACAACGGAGATTGAACATCAGCATGCACAATGTAAAGGTGAAAGAGAACTGTGAGATTTTGAAAGACCTAGCTAATTAATGCTAAATATTCTACCTATGTCACGCCCTGGCTCTGGGGACTCTAATATGTTGAGCCAGGGTGTGTATAGTCTATGTGTGTTCTAGGTTTCACTTTCTGGTTTTGTAGATCTATGTTGGCCAGGGTGGCTCCCAATCAGAGACGGCTGTAGCTCGTTGTCTCTGATTGGGAGTCATACTTAGGTAGCCGTTTGGCACTCCTTCATTGTGGTTTCTTGTTCGTATTTGGTTTGTGTATTACCATTGACTGTCACGTCATCGTTTTGTTGTTTTGATCGTGTGATCATTCTATAAATAAATATGTTCGCCTTCAACGCTGCGCCTTGGTCCTCATCTCTGTTCGACGATCGTGACAGAAGAAACCACCAAGATTTGACCAAGCAGCGTGTCCAGGAGCCATCGCCAGGGAGATCTCTAGCAGATCTCCTTCGCCTCCTCGACTGGGTCAAGCCGAGTGAGGAAGAGAAGGGCTTGACATTGTGGCAGAAGGGCGAAAGGCTGGCGAGGGACATGGAGACCTGGTCCACGGGTAGGAGAGACGCCCAGAATTTTTTTAGGGGGGGGGGCTAACGCCGTGGACGACGGGCCAGCAGGAGACCGCGGCAGAGCGGCCCAGCGGATTGGCAGAGGAGGCCGCCAGGTTACGGGGGCCACTGGTCGAAGAGGGGGTGGAAGGTATAGAGGCACGGCGAGAGGTACTGGGGTGTGTTACCAGTCCGGTCCGGCCCATTCCAGATCCCTGCGTAGGACCAGTGGTGTGTGTCCCCAGTACGGTCCGGCCTGTTCCTGCTCCCCGCACCAAGTCAGTGGTGCGCTTCGTCAGCCCGGCTCGGCCCGTTCCTGCTCCCCGCACCAAGTCAGTGGTGCGCTTCGTCAGCCCGGCTCGGCCCGTTCCTGCTCCCCGCACCAAGTCAGTGGTGCGCTTTGTCAGCCCGGCTCGGCCCGTTCCTGCTCCCCGCACCAAGTCAGTGGTGCGCTTCGTCAGCCCGGCTCGGCCCGTTCCTGCTCCCCGCACCAAGTCAGTGGTGCGCTTCGTCAGCCCGGCTCGGCCCGTTCCTGCTCCCCGCACCAAGTCAGTGGTGCGCTTCGTCAGCCCGGCTCGGCCCGTTCCTGCTCCCCGCACCAAGTCAGCGCTGCGCTTTGTCAGCCCGGCTCGGCCCGTTCCTGCTCCCCGCACCAAGTCAGTGGTGCGCTTCGACAGCCCGGCTCGGCCCGCTCCTGCTCCCCACACCAAGCGTCGTCAGTCCGGCACGGCCCGTGCCTGTTCCACCGGTGGCTGGTCCGGCACCGGTCAGATGCTTCACGCCGGAGCTAGAGCAATCCGCTCCACCAGTGTGCAGTCCAGCTCCGGCCAGCGGTGCCAGACCGGACCAGGGGTACTTTGGGGGGTTGGAGAGGGAGCGGGGATCAGGCCCGGAGCTGGATCCGCCGCCTAAGCGGAGTGCCCACCCGGTCCCTCCCCTGTGGTGTTTGGTGGGCGCGGTCGGAGTCCGCGCCTTTAGGGGGGGGTACTGTCACGCCCTGGCTCTGGGGACTCTAATATGTTGAGCCAGGGTGTGTATCGTCTATGTGTGTTCTAGGTTTCACTTTCTGGTTTTGTAGATCTATGTTGGCCAGGGTGGCTCCCAATCAGAGACGGCTGTAGCTCGTTGTCTCTGATTGGGAGTCATACTTAGGTAGCCGTTTGGCACTCCTTCATTGTGGTTTCTTGTTCGTATTTGGTTTGTGTATTACCATTGACTGTCACGTCATCGTTGTTTTGATCGTGTGATCATTCTATAAATAAATATGTTCGCCTTCAACGCTGCGCCTTGGTCCTCATCTCTGTTCGACGATCGTGACAACCTACTGTATGTAAACAGGAGTTGGCATTTCGTGGCAACGTTGAGAGTGCCAGCTCATCAAACAGGCCTAGGGGAAACTATGTGGAACTATTACACACCTTCACTGAAAAAAGTGAACAGTTAGCAACCCATTTAGAGAACGCCACTGTGTTTGCTCTTTGCTCATGGCCTATGATGGAATTTTCAATTAAACTGACGTGCTCTTCCGTGTTCTGCAGAACAAAGTGACGGATATGAGTTTCTGCAGCGACAAGACTTCAAGCAGAAATGCAATGAACTGGACCTGGCAGAAAGCGAAACTCGTAGTAAACAGAGGAAACAGGGGGCGAATCTCTACAACATACTGGACAATAACAATGTTAACAAAGTTAATGCAGCTGGTCCTCACTATACTAGCCACAAAAGCATTGTCATTTTCGACGCTAAAACGGATAAAGACATACAGTCGAAACCGGACCGATCAAGGACGACTTTCATCCCTTGCCATCATCTCCATCGCATCGAGAGACTTTTAAAACGGAGGGCTAACAGGGAGGGGTTTTACAGTTCAGTCACTGATGTCTTTACCCAGAAGGATAGACAGATTGTTTACAAGTAAGTGCAAGTGTTCATTTACACGAGCGCCATCTACTATTATTACATTACATGTCTATTGTGTAAGTATTTATCTCAATCAGTAGTGCTGACTACTAGGCATTTTGTGTGTAGCGATGGCCTACAAGTAGGCCTACTCGCTGGCATTTGTGTGTGTCACTGTCTGTGGTGCTGAAAAGTCGCATGTTTGTGCAGGGCAGTTGCGTGGGGCACACGCAACTATATCAAAACGATAAAAGAAATGAAAAGCTGATAAATAAAATTGTGGCCGGCCAAATTGTCCAGGGCTACCCTGCTTGGCCTAGGCTACTGTTGATTGCGAAGATGGTGTACGCTGACCCCAGCTAAGTAACTCTTGCAAAGATTTAAAGCGCAATTATGCATTTTATCTCCAGTACATTGCCACGATTGTCAGCTATGTAGCTGCTCTACTGATAATATCAGTGCTTCCTTGTTGGGATGACACAATCAATCTACGGCTGGCGTCGGGGAATGCCTACTCCCTAGACAAACACCTTGGTTCAACGTTCCACGGGAGTGGACAGTACACAGCATACTTTGATGTCCTGAATAATGACCAAGTCTACCTCGTTCCCTACTCGACTGAATCGCTTGGAAATAACACTGCTACTCCTACTGCTCTCTCCTCATCTGACCATGTGTTCTCGCATACCCCGAGAGCATCTGGTCAGCGGGGTGGTGGCACAGGAATCCTCATCTCTCCCAAATGGACATTCTCTATTTTTCCCCTGACCCATCTGTCTATCTCCTCATTTGAATTCCATGCTGTCACAGTCACTAGTCCATTTAAGCTTAATATCCTTGTCATCTATCGCCCTCCAGGTTCCCTTGGAGAGTTCATCAATGAGCTTGACGCCTTGATAAGTTCCTTTCCTGAGGATGGCTCACCCCTCACAGTTCTGGGGGACTTCAACCTCCCTACGTCTACCTTTGACTCATTTCTCTCTGCCTCCTTCTTTCCACTCCTCTCCTCTTTTGACCTCACCCTCTCACCATCCCCCCCTACTCACAAGGCAGGCAATACGCTTGACCTCATCTTTACTAGATGCTGTTCTTCTACTAATCTCACTGCAACTCCCCTCCATGTCTCCGACCACTACTTTGTATCCTTTTCTCTCTCGCTCTCCTCCAACACTACTCACTCTGCCCCTACTCAGATGGTAATACGCCGTCGCAACCTTCGCTCTCTCTCTCCCGCTACTCTCTCCTCTTCCATCCTATCATCTCTTCCCTCTGCTCAATCCTTCTCCCTCCAATCTCCTGATTCTGCCTCCTCAACCCTCATCTCCTCTCTTTCTGCATCATTTGACTCTCTATGTCCCCTATCCTCCCGGCCGGCTCGGTCCTCCCCTCCAGCTCCGTGGCTTGATGACTCATTGCGAGCTCACAGAACAGGGCTCCGGGCAGCCGAGCGGACATGGAGGAAAACTAGACTCCCTGCGGACCTGGCATCTTTTCACTCCCTCCTCTCTACATTTTCTTCATCTGTTTCTGCTGCTAAGGCCACTTTCTACCACTCTAAATTCCAAGCATCTGCCTCTAACCCTAGGAAGCTCTTTGCCACCTTCTCCTCCCTACTGAATCCTCCTCCCCCTCCCCCCCCTACTCCCTCTCTGTGGATGACCGTCAACCATTTTGAAAAGAAGGTTGACGACATCCAATCCTCGTTTGTTAAGTCAAATGACACTGCTGGTCCTGCTCACACTGCCCTACCCTATGCTTTGACTTCTTTCTCCCCTCTCTCTCCAGATAAAATCTTGTGACTTGTGACGGCCGGCCGCCCAATAACCTGCCCGCTTGACCCTATCACCTCCTCTCTTCTCCAGACCATCTCCGGTGACCTTCTCCCTTACCTCACCTCGCTGATCAACTCATCCTTGACCGCTGGATATGTCCCTTCCGTCTTCAAGAGAGCGAGAGTTGCACCCCTTCTCAAAAAACCAACACTCGATCCCTCTGATGTCAACAACTACAGACCAGTATCCCTTCTTTCTTTTCTCTCCAAAACTATTGAGCGTGCCGTCTTTAGCCAACTCTCTTGCTATCTCTCTCAGAATGACCTTCTTGATCCAAACCAGTCAGGTTTCAAGACTGGTCATTCAACTGAGACTGCTCTTCTCTGTGTCACGGAGGCTCTCCGCACTGCTAAAGCTAACTCTCTCTCCTCTGCTCTTGTCCTTCTAGACCTGTCTGCTGCCTTTGATACTGTGAACCATCAGATCCTCCTCTCCACCCTCTCCGAGCTGGGCATCTCCGGCGCGGCTCACTCTTGGATTGCGTCCTACCTGACCGGTCGCTCCTACCAAGTGGCGTGGCGAGAAGCTGTCTCCGCACCACGTGCTCTCACCACTGGTGTCCCCCAGGGCTCAGTTCTAGGCCCTCTCCTATTCTCGCTATACACCAAGTCACTTGGCTCTGTCATATCCTCACATGGCCTCTCCTATCATTGCTACGCAGACGACACACATCTAATCTTCTCCTTTCCCCCTGCTGATAACCAGGTGGCGAATCGCATCTCTGCATGTCTGGCAGACATATCAGTATGGATGACGGATCACCACCTCAAGCTGAACCTTGGCAAGACGGAGCTGCTCTTCCTCCCGGGGAAGGACTGCCCGTTCCATGATCTCGCCATCACGGTTGACAACTCCGTTGTGTCCTCCTCCCAGAGTGCGAAGAGCCTTGGCGTGACCCTGGACAACACCCTGTCGTTCTCCGCTGGCTGGGCTCCCTGCCTGTGCCATTAAACCCCTACAACTCATCCAGAATGCCGCAGCCCGTCTGGTGTTCAATCTTCCCAAGTTCTCTCATGTCAGCCCGCTCCTCCGCACACTCCACTGGCTTCCAGTTGAGGCTTGCATCTACTACAAGACCATGGTGCTTGCCTACGGAGCTGTGAGGGGAACGGCACCTCCGTACCTTCAGGCTCTGATCAGTCCCTACACCCAAACGAGGGCATTGCGTTCATCCACCTCTGGCCTGCTGGCTCCCCTACCTCTGCTGAAGCACAGTTCCCACTCAGCCCAGTCAAAACTGTTCGCTGCTCTGGCACCCCAATGGTGGAACAAGCTCCCTCACGACGCCAGGACAGCGGAGTCACTCACCACCTTCCGGAGACATTTGAAACCCCACCTCTTTAAGGAACACCTGGGATAGGATAAAGTAATCATTCTACCCCCCCCCCTTACCCCCCCCCCCCCCCCCCCCAAAAAAAATAAAAAAATAAAATAAAAAAATTTGAAACATAAATAATTGTAAAGTGGTTATCCCACTAGCTATAAGGTGAATGCACCAATTTGTAAGTCGCTCTGGATAAGAGCGTCTGCTAAATGACGTAAATGTAATGTAAATGTAACAAACACAAGTCCTCCAACACCTATTGTCGAACTGCCAGATATACTGTGCATCACTCAAGAGAACGCGTTTCCACTGCTCCAGAGTACAATGCCGGCGAGCTTTATACCACTCCAGCCGACGCTTGGCATTGTGCATGGTGATCTTAGGCTTGTGTGCGGCTGCTCGGCAATGGAAACCCATTTCATGAAGCTTCCGACGAACAGTTATTGTGCTGACGTTGCTTCCAGAGGCAGTTTGGAACCCGGTGGTGAGTGTTGCAACCGAGGACAGACGATTTTGAAGCGGTCCCGTTCTGTGAGCTTGTTTGGCCTACCACTTCGCTGCTGAGCCGTTGTTAATCCTAGATGTTTCCACTTCACAGTAACAGCACTTACAGTTGACCAGGGCAGCTCTAGCAGGGCAGAAATTTGACGAACTGACTTGTTGGAAAGGTGGCATCCTATGACGGTGCCACGTTGAAAGTCAATGAGCTCTTCAGTAAGGCCATTCTACTGCCAATGTTTGTCTATGGAGATTGCATGGCTGTGTGCTCAATTTTATACACCTGTCTGCAATGGGTGTGGCCGAATCCACTAATTTGAAGGGGTGTCCACATACTTTTGTATATACAGTGCATTTGGAAAGTATTAAGATCCATTGACTTTTTCCACATTTTGTTACATTACAGCCTTATTCTAAAATGGATTAAAGAAATAAAAATCCTCATCAATCTACACACAGTACCCCATAATGACAAAGCGAAAACAGGTTTTTGGAAGTCTTTGCAAATGTATTACAAATATAAAACAGAAATACCTTATTTACATAAGTTTTTGTCGAGGCACAGATCTGGGGAAGGTTAGCAAAAATGTTTTGCACCATTGAAGGTCCCCAAGAACACAGTGGCCTCCATCATTCTTAAATGGAAGAAGATTGGAACCACCAAGACTCTTCCAAGAGCTGGCCACCCGGCCAAACTGAGCAATCGGGGGAGAAGGGCCTTGGTCAGGGAGGTGACCAAGAACCTGATGGTCACTCTGACAGAGCTCCAGAGTTCCTCTGTGGAGATGGGAGAACCTTCCAGAAGGACAACCATCTCTGCAGCACTCCACCAATCAGGCCTTTATGGTAGAGTGGCCAGACGGAAGCCACTCTTCAGTAAAAGGCACATGATAGCCCGCTTGGAGTTTGCCAAAAGGCACCTAAAGACTCTCAGACCATGAGAAACAAGATTCTCTGGTCTGATGAAACCAAGATTGAACTTTTGGCCTGAATGCCAAGCGTCACGTCTGGAAGAAACCTGGCACCATTCCTACGGTGAAGCATGGTGGTGGCAGCATCATGCTGTGGGGATGTTTTTCAGCGGCAGGGACTGGGAGACTAGTCAGGATCGAGGGAAAGATGAACGGAGCAAAGTACAGAGAGATCCTTGATGAAAACCTGCTCCAGAGTACTCAGGACCTCAGACTAGGGTGAAGGTTCACCTTCCAATTGGACAATGACCCTAAGCACACAGCGAAGACAACGCAGGAGTGGCCTCGGGACAAGTCTCTGAATGTCCTTGAGTGGCCCAGCCAGAGCCCGGACTTGAACCCGATCGAACATCTCTGGAGAGACCTAAAAATAGCTGCGCAGCGACACTCCCCATCCAACCTGACAAAGCTTGAGAGGATCTGCAGAGAAGAATGGGAGAAACTCCCCAAATACAGGTGTGCCAAGCTTGAAGCGTCATACCCAACAAGACTCGAGGCTATAATCGCTGCCAAAGGTGCTTCAACAAAGTACTGAGTAAAGGGTCTGAATACTTATGTAAATATTTTTTCTAAAATTTCTAAAAACCAGTTTTTGCTTTGTCATTATGGGGTATTGTGTGTAGATTGATGCTGAAAAAAAAATATTTAATCAATTTTAGAATAACGCTGTAACGTAAACAAAATGTGGAAAAAGTCAAGGGGTCTGAATACTTCCGAATGCAGTGTACATGTTGACTACCCTCCTGCTTTCCGGGGATGTGCCCCTCAACCCTGGGACTAACACCACAAGCCAGAGACACTCACCGGAGTGGAAAGCAGTGGATGGCCGCGTCCTCAAATCATCGCAGACGCTGCCGAGGTGGGTGAGTGCTATGGTCCCATGATTTCTCTCGAAACACCCGGCTCCAAGATGAACTTTGACTATCCAAACATATTCAAGTCGCTATACGCAATCCCCGACTCTGCTTCTGGCACACTAGCTGTTTTAATCAGATCCCCGCATCCAGTGTATGTGCGAGGGATCGTTAATTACACTACCGAACTGTCCCCAATCAAAACTAAACAAAACTGCCCAAACCCAGCAGTCAGAAAATACAGAACATTTGACTTTTTTCTAACTGTCAATCACGCTCAAGTCATCTGGGACCCACGAGCTAAGCCCAAGGGACTACTAGTGGGGCATTTGAACATTCGCAGTGTCATTCCAAAAAGTGATCAAATTCAACATCTTCTCATGGACTCCAACCTCTCCATCTGCTGCTTTGATTGTGCCCGGCTTAGGGCTGTTGTGGTCATGACATTTTGTCAGGCGTCAGGCGGTTATCGTCTCACAGTAATTGACCGATAATTAACATAAACATATTTAGCATCTCCAGGCCTCCACACATAGGCCTACAAGCCACTGATGCAAGCCTTTGGAAAATCTACATTTAAAAAAGTCTAATAAATAAATGTAATATACACCATCACAATAAATCCATTATTTATTTTAGGTCTAAATAAACATTATGATGAAAATGTATTTTAGAAGAACAAAATATGAGTTGACCTACTTTATATTATCTGGCTATGCTCCATGCCATAGGCTGCAGGCTTGTTCATTATTTTATATTATATGATTTTATAGTAAGAAGAATATAATTGAATAAAATAGAAAGGATATTTTTCCCATTCCGGAGCGAGTGCGCTTATGAAGTGGCTCATGAAGTGACTATGTTGAGCATAAAAGTGATCATTGAAACAGGTCCTATATGCTAGATTTAGAGTTATTTGGCAACTTTGGTTGTAAATGATACAAACCTTAGAATGTCTTCGAAATCAAAAAATATATATGGGCTGCATGATGTGACTATAGGCTATTGATGATTTTAGAAAGTCGCAAAAAAGCTTGAGCTCTTTTCCTTGCCTCAGGCTGCACAGCTGTTCTCTCATCAAGTGACCATATTTTCACCCATAAGACTATTCTCAATTTGATCTTGTCTTTACTAATACAGTACCAGTCAAAAGTTTGGACACACCTACTCATTCAAGGGTTTTTGAAATAACACATATGGAATCATGTAGTAACCAAAAAGGTGTTAAACAAATCAAAATATAATTTATACTGAGCACTTGTTGGCTGCTTTTCCTTCACTCTGCGATCCAACTCATCCCAAACCATCTCAATTGGGTTGAGGTCGGGGGATTGTGGAGGCCAGGTCATCTAATGCAGCACTCCATCACTCTCCTTCTTGGTCAAATAGCCCTTACACAGCCTGGAGGTGTGATGGGTCATTGTCCTGTTGAAAAACCAATGATAGTCCCACTAAGCCCAAACCAGATGGGATGGCGTATCGCTGCAGAATGCTGTGGTAGCCATGCTGGTTAAGTGTGCCTTGAATACTAAATACATCACAGACAGTGTCACCAGCAAAGCATCCCCACACCATCACACCTCCTCCTCCATGCTTCATGGTGGGAACTACACATGCAGAGATCATCCGTTCACCTACACTGCGTCTCACAAAGACACAGGTTGTAACCAAAAATCTCCAATTTGTACTCCAGACCAAAGGACAGATTTCCACCGGTCTAATGTCCATTACTCGTGTTTCTTGGCCCAAGCAAGTCTCTTCTTATTATTGGTGTCCTTTAGTAGCGGTTTCTTTGCAGCAATTCGACCATGAAGGCCTGATTCACACAGTCTCCTCTGAACAGTTGATGTTGAGCTGTCTGTTACTTGAAATCTGTGAAGCACTTATTTGGGCTGCAATTTCTGAGGCTGGTAACTCGATTGAACTTATCCTCTGCAGCAGTAACTCTGGGTCTTCCTTTCCTGTGGAAGTCCTCATGAGAGACAGTTTCATCATAGCGCTTCATGGTTTTTGCAACTGCACTTGAAGAAACGTTCAAAGTTCTTCACATTTTCCGGATTGACTGACCTTCATGTCTTAAAGTAATGATGGGCTGTCGTTTCGCTTTTATTATTTGAGCTGTTCTTGCCATAATATGGTATTTTACCAAATAGGGCTATCTTCTGTATACCCCACCTACCTTGTCACAACACAACTGATTGTCTCAAACGCATTAAGAAGGAAATAAATTCCAGGTGACTACCTCATGCATCTGGTTGAGAGAATGCCAATAGTGTGCAAAGCTGTCATAAAGGCAAAGGGTGGCTACTTTGAAGAATCTCAAATATAAAATATATTTTGATTTGTTTAACACCTTTTTGGTTACTACACGATTCCATATGTGTTATTTCATAGTTTTGATGTCTTCACTATTATTCTACAATGTAAAAAATAGTAAAAATAAAGAAAAACCCTTGAATGAGTAGGTGTGTCCAAACTTTTGACTGGTACTGTATGTAAAATTAGTTTGAATTTAGAACAGGGGCAGGGGAAAAAATACATCCGTATGAATAGCGAACGGAGGCCGGTTTCCCGCCGGTTCATTTTTTCAATCATGCCTGGTAGGCTACTCTCCAGTTATTTCACTCCAAGCATCACCCACTGTTTGAGGAACATGCAACCTCTCGCTGCGCGACAAGTGATATTCCGCACAAACTCTGTATGCCATGGGCTCTCCAACCCTGTTCCTGCAGCTACCCAGTGCTTTATTTTGGAAACCAAGTGAATTGTGTTCGGGAATATCGATATTAACATGTTTTCACAACAAAACATATTTAATTAAACTGTTGCCAGCCCCCCTCTGCGTGCTCGGGAAAGCAATGAAGGAGAAAGATGAGGAGATAGAAACGCACAGTGGTGAGATATTCTGTAACTAAAGGTAATGAATCAGCATATTCAAGATCAAATACAAATTCACTATAATTGTAGGCTAATTGTAAGCTGCCCTGCACAATCAATGAACCAATAGCATTGCCTAGGCCTATACATTCTCTCCCAGACTTATGTATAGAAAGTTTGCAGCACAGCATAAGGTAACCAGTCCACCCAGTATGCATAACAATACAGTCCACACTCAAAGGCGATTACTAGAATTTGTTAAATTTTGGAGTATAGGCTAGACCAATTATGTGCTAAAGACATCTTTAAATCATTTTTTTTTTTTTTATGTTTTTCTGCCATGCATAATATGCGGTAGGCTATGTATTGTATAATGGCAGAATCATTATTTTAATTCAGGTTTTCAGATATAGGCCTAAGCATATGCATAAGCTCTAATATGTTTATGAGTGTTTGGAATGAATCATCACCTTAGAAAGCGCTGCCCATTTCTTTGTGTTACATTTTTACATTTACATTTTCGTCATTTAGCAGACGCTCTTATCCAGAGCGACTTACAAATTGGTGCATTCACCTTATGATAGCCAGTGGGACAACCACTTTACAATATATATATATATATATATATATATATATATATATATATATATATATATATATATATATTATTATTATTATTATTATTTTAATTTTTTTGTGTGTTAGGCTTTGAAATAACATCCACAACGACCATGTTTTCCACTCATTTTCAAACTGATGTTCAAATTGATCAATCACAGTGAGGTGAGTTTTAAAAGCACGATACTGTTTTGATGATAAGTGTTTGATGTGATTTTCGATTGAATTTTCATTGATGTCAGAGTGGTTAGAGGGACAATAGAGCCCTGGGTACCAGGCCATTAGCGACCTGATGGCCGTTAGCGAGTTGGGTACTACTAACACATGTCCAGAGTGCATAACAGGAGATTACCGCGACTCAACAATCACATGGGATTTTACTGCGGTCATGACTCATGACCCCGGTGTGGTGGTAATATGGTCACCGCAACAGCCCTAGCCCGGCAACAGCCCTAGCCCGGCAACAGCCCTAGCCCGGCTACAGCCCTAGCCCGGCAACAGCCCTAGCCCGGCTACAGCCCTAGCCCGGCAACAGCCCTAGCCCAGCTACAGCCCTAGCCCGGCAACAGCCCTAGCCCGGCTACAATGATGATTTACATTTAAGAACATATCGGATGTAAACAAATTGAGTGGTCATGTGATAATGAACTACAATATATTGGCCTAAACATTAAACTGTCCCCCCAAATGTATTTTACCCTTATTGGAATGTACAGACCACCTTCCACTAAAAGTAAAAAAAATTAAAAATCAGTTTAATAACATGCTTAGGGAATGTGATTTTGGGAAAGAGGTCATCTTAATGGGAGATTTTAACATTATGAAGTCTTATGAAGACAAGCCTCCTGTAGCTCAGTTGGTAGAGCATGGCGCTTGCAACAGCAGGGTTGTGGGTTCGATTCCCACAGGGGGCCAGTATGAAAAATGTATGCACTCACTAACTGTAAGTTGCTCTGGATAAGAGTGTGAACTACATGACAAAAAATATATATATATACAGTGGGGAGAACAAGTATTTGATACACTGCAGGTTTTCCTACTTACAAAGCATGTAGAGGTCTGTAATTTTTTATCATAGGTACACTTCAACTGTGAGAGACGGAATCTAAAACAAAAATCCAGAAAATCACATTGTATGATTTTTAAGTAATTCATTTGCATTTTATTGCATGACATAAGTATTTGATCACCTTCCAACCAGTAAGAATTCCGGCTCTCACAGACCTGTTAGTTTTTCATTAAGAAGCCCTCCTGTTCTCCACTCATGACCTGTATTAACTGCACCTGTTTGAACTCGTTACCTGTATAAAAGACACCTGTCCACACACTCAATCAAACAGACTCCAACAACTCCACAATGGCCAAGACCAGAGAGCTGTGTAAGGACATCAGGGATAAAATTGTAGACCTGCACAAGGCTGGGATGGTCTACAGGACAATAGGCAAGCAGCTTGGTGAGAAGGCAACAACTGTTGGCGCAATTATTAGAAAATGGAAGAAGTTCAAGATGACGGTCAATCACCCTCGATCTGGGGCTCCATGCAAGATCTTACCTCGTGGGGCATCAATGATCATGAGGAAGGTGAGGGATCAGCCCAGAACTACACGGCAGGACCTGGTCAATGACCTGAAGAGAGCTGGGACCACAGTCTCAAAGAAAACCATTAGTAACACACTACGCCGTCATGGATTCAAATCCTGCAGCGCACGCAAGGTCCCCCTGCTCAAGCCAGCGCATATCCAGGCCCATCTGAAGTTTGCCAATGACCATCTGGATGATCCAGAGGAGGAATGGGAGAAGGTCATGTGGTCTGATGAGACAAAAATAGAGCTTTTTGGTCTAAACTCCACTCGCCGTGTTTGGAGGAAGAAGAAGGATGAGTACAACCCCAAGAACACCATCCCAACCGTGAAGCATGGAGGTGGAAACATCATTCTTTGGGGATGCTTTTCTGTAAAGGGGACAGGACGACTGCACCGTATTGAGGGGAGGATGGATGGGGCCATGTATCGCGAGATCTTGGCCAACAACCTCCTTACCTCAGTAAGAGCATTGAAGATGGGTCGTGGCTGGGTCTTCCAGCATGACAACGACCCGAAACACACAGCCAGGGCAACTAAGGATTGGCTCCGTAAGAAGCATCTCAAGGTCCTGGAGTGGCCTAGTCAGTCTCCAGACCTGAACCCAATAGAAAATCTTTGGAGGGAGCTGAAAGTCCGTATTGCCCAGCGACAGCCCCAAAACCTGAAGGATCTGGAGAAGGTCTGTATGGAGGAGTGGGCCAAAATCCCTGCTGCAGTGTGTACAAACCTGGTCAAGACCTACAGGAAACGTATGATCTCTGTAATTGCAAACAAAGGTTTCTGTACCAAATATTAAGTTCTGCTTTTCTGATGTATCAAATACTTATGTCATGCAATAAAATGCAAATTAATTACTTAAAAATCATACAATGTGATTTTCTGGATTTTAGATTCCGTCTCTCACAGTTGAAGTGTACCTATGATAAACCTCTACATGCTTTGTAAGTAGGAAAACCTGCAAAATCGGCAGTGTATCAAATACTTGTTCTCCCCACTGTATATATATATTGTAGGAAAACCCTCAAACATCACTAATATCTTTGACCTTCCACAGCTAGTTAAAGGCCCAACCAGGGTGACTTGTTCTTCTAAAACACAGATTAATCTGGTGTTCAGTAATAAACCAGCGAGAGTGACAATCATTCAATAGGTTACTGGGCTGTCTGACCATAATCTGACACTCATAGCCAGAAAGCTTTCTAAGAACAGGTTTAACCTCTCTACTGAACAGGTTTAATCTCTCTACTGTTAGAAAGCCTGATCAGCTAAGAATACCTAAGGCTGAATTAAATGATTTTGAAAATGCAATTAAGGGAATTAACTGGAATGATCTTCTTTCCTATACAAATGTGGAAGCGGACAGTCAGGTTTTTCTATCCACAATCCAGACTACAATAAATGACTTCCTAAAGAAAACCATATCCAAACCTGGCCAAAAGAGCACTCTTCCTTGGCTAAATCGAGAAATCTGGAAACTGATGAAAGAACGAGATTGTGCCTAAAAACAGCGCTAAAGTCCAAATTAGAGCATGACAGATGTAGCTTTCTGAGTCAGAGGTGAACAAGGTCATTAGCTCACTAAAGAACTCTAAAGCCAAAGATGTGTTCGGGCTGGACTCTTCCTTTCTTAACAACTACAAAGAGTCACTCAATGGCCCCATTACTAAGGTCACCAAAACATCTATTGGTCAGGGGGTGTTTCCAATGGTCTGGAAGTCGGCCATAATAACACCCATCCTTAAATCAGGTGACCCTGCTGACGTGAGTAACTACAGGCCCATTAGTATACTACCTGTGGTGTCGAAGGTTGCTGAAAAGTGTGTAGCAGAGCAACTGATTGCCCACCTCAACAACAGCCCCTTCACAACACATGCAGTTTGGCTTCAGAGCAAACCACTCCACAGAAACGGCCAACTGCTTTCTTCTGGAAAATGTGAAGTCCAAGATTGACAAAGGGGACATTGTTGGGGCTGTGTTTCTAGACCTAAGGAAAGCCTTTGATACTGTTGACCAAGAGGTTCTCATCACAAAACTGTCCAAGTTCAACTTTTCCCCTGATGCCTTGAGATGGATTAAATCATACCTTGAAGGCAGAACCCAGTGTGTCAGAGCGAGCAATGAGATGTCGCCCACCCTCAGCTATGATGTGGGAGTGCCCCAAGTGTCAATATTGGGGCCCCTCCTGCTCAGCCTGTACATTAAAGATCTGCCTTCTGTCTGTACTGGGTCTGAAGTACAAATGTATTCCGATGATACAGTGATGTATGTACATGCAAAGAGCAAACAACAAGCTGCACAAGAACCACTACTGTAATGGTCCATGTTACAAAGTGGCTCAGTGACTCATGCTTGCATCTCAATGTGAAAAAAACAGTCTGCATGTTCTTCACAAAGAGAGCAACTGATGCTGCTGAACCAGATGTCTATGTGTCAGGGGAGAAGCTCCAGGTGGTATCCGATTTTAAGTACCTTGGCATCATACTTGATTCCAACCTCTCTTTCAAAAAGCAGGTGAAAAAGGTAACTCAAATAACCAAATCCACCTAGCTAATTTCCGATACAGCAAACAGTACTTCAATGCTATGATACTCCCTCACTTAACATACTGCCCAAGCTTGCTGTACAACATTAAAACCCATTCAGTCTGTCTACAAACAGGCTCTCAAAGTGCTTGATAGAAAGCCCAATAGACATAATTTACATTTACATTTAAGTCATTTAGCAGACGCTCTTATCCAGAGCGACTTACAGTTAGTCACTGATACATCCTCAGAAAGCATAAGCTCCTTGTCTTGTATTCAAGATCCTAAATGGCCTAACTCTGCCCCACTTAGTACTTTTATCAAACAGAAAACCCACACCCACGGGAACAGATCCACAAAGTCTACCATGAGAGGTGACTGTATAGTTCCCTTAAGGAAAAGCACCTTTAGATAAACCGTTTTCTCTGTGAGAGCTTCCCATGTCTGGAACACACTGCCATCAGACACACATAACTGCACCACCTACTGCACCTTCACAAAAAAAACATAAAGACTTGGCTAAAGGCCAATCAGACTTGTGAACATAATCCCTAGCTGTGTATTGCTGCTTTCCATGTTATCTGTTGTCTGTAGCTTGTAAGGTGTGTAAACAATGTTTGTTGCTTTTATGTATTTTGTTTAGTTGCTTTTTGTGCTATTGCTCTGTCTGTATGCGTGCTACGTGTTGCTTGTCCTATGTTGCTCTGCATGTGCTCACTGCTTATTGTTTGTCTGTATTATTGTTATTGTAATAGTTTTTAATAACCTGCCCAGGGACTGCGGTTGAAAATTAGCCGGCTGGCTAAAACCGACACTTTTACTGAAACGTTGACGAATATGCACTGTACCTGTAAAAATAAACTCAATAAAGTGTAAGTAAAGTATTGGACGGCAGTTTATTTTTTATTTTATTTTTTTACATTAAATGTACTGTTACATGAATACATGACTACTATGAGTGTGTATTATCTTTAGAGTTAGTGATCTAGCTAATGTGTTTTGAGTTTCCACTTAGGTGGTGAATTATCCCCAAATAAATTAGCCTGTGACATTAGAGCACATAAAGATGCAGTCAAATTAATCTATATTGAAAAAAAAAAATGCGGAAAATCCAGCCCTATTTTAACAGTAAAATATAAAAGCAATAGTATAAGTGTCTATCCAAAATGCATGACAATCACTGGATTAGGTTGTACATTAAAATATTTTGAATTACAACGTCACAAGATGATGAAACAACGTATGTCTTTAATACCATCTCAGTAGTCTATTAGACTTTTAATAAAGCACTGTAAATTACTTTATAAGATGATAGGCCCTGAAAAGAAATTGGTGCGACCAAATCATGGGCTGGTGCCACCAGAGGAACATTTTAGTCTGGAGCCCTGCTACAAGGGGAATGTCCCCCGTATGGAAAAGTTGTAATATTGTAGTGGACAAAGATGAGAAGAATGTTGGCACGGTCAAAAGTTGTCTTCCTTTTTTTTCTTGTATTTATAATCAGTTGTTTTATCAATATTATTATTGTATATCATTGTTATTATTGTAGGCCTAGTTATTGATCCAAACCAGTTATTTAAATATGCAAAACGTGATTTGTTTCATTCGCTATCGACTTTATCCAACATGCTACTGGGCCAACAAATAACCACGGCCATACTCTGGATGGACCTGGTTATTACCAAGGGGCGTTCTATTAACATATCCTCTATTGTTGACGTTGCTTTATCTGATCACCATTATCTGGTCCATTATGATATTCTGAGAGAGCAACTTGGCATATATAACAAGGCAATTAGAAATGCCAGACGGGCAAATTTTTCTAACTTGATCACTAATAATCGGAATATTTAGAGAGTGCTCTTCTCGACCATTGATGACCTGATAAATCCTACTCCTGCAAACCTATGTGAACTTTCCTCCACATCTAAATGTGATGGATGAGTTTGTGTCATATGATAACAAACATTTGGCTGGGTATCAGTCAAGCAAGACCTGATGAGAAGCTTGATGATATGTGCCCTAGCCTACCACGCAAAGGCACTATGGAGTTATTTTCCTTGGTTGACACAGACGTGCTCAGGAAAGTGATATCACAACGTAAGCCTTCTACCGGCCTTCTCGATCCTATCCCCACCACCTTCTTCAAAACAGTTTTTAATTGCATATCTGAAGAAGTGAAAGCTATTGTTAATCACTGCCTGTTCACAGGCACTTTCCCCACTGCACTAAAAACTGCTATGGTGAAACCCCTTCTGAAGAAAAGTAATCTATATTCTTCAGCTCTTAACAATTTTCGGCCAATCTCCAACCTTCCATTCTTAAGCAAAATTCTGGAGAAATTGGTTTTCAAACAGCTAAATGATTTTTTAAGTGCCAACTGTATTTAAAAAAAATATCCAATCTGGTTTTCACGCCCACCACTGCACAGAGACAGCCTTAGTTAAAGTGGTAAATGATCTTAGAGCCAACACAGATGCCAAACAGTTCTCTGTTTTTGTACTCTTGGATTTAAGCGCTGCATTCAATACTGTTTACCATGATGTCATTCTGGACAGACTGGAGAGGTGGGTTGGCCTTTCCGGTCAAGTTCTAAATTGGTTTAGGACCTATTAAACCGGTCGAGAGTTTTTGTCACCCTTGGTGAACATAACTCAGAGAAAATAGATATCACGTGGCGTTCCACAAGGTTTCGACTTTGGGTCCGGTACTGTTCAGTATATATAGGTTACTCCTTGGCAGCATTATCAGAAAGCACTGCATTGATTTTCACTGCTACGCCGACGATACACGACTTTACATTTCTGTGTCACCAGCGGATTTTAGCTCCACAGATAAATTATTAGATTGTATTAGTGATTTAAATACTTGGATGGCTCACAACTTCCTCAAGCCAAATCAAGACAAGACCGAGGTACTTATTGTTGGAGCCAAAGCACAGGGAGAGAATCTGGCCACACATTTTAATTCACAGGCATTAAAGATAAAATACCAGGTAAAAAACCTAGGTGTCTTTTTAGATTCTGAACTTTTCCAAGTTGTGGCCGTTTCTATCTCAGGCTGATACAGAGAGACTCATCCATGCTTTTATTACAAGCAGGCTTGACAACTGTAATGCTCTCCTGTCTGGTCTACCCAGAATGGTCTTGGTCAGCACTGGTGTGTAGTCCCGTGTAGCTCAGTTGGTAGAGCATGGCGCTTGCAACGCCAGGGTTGTGGGGACTCACTAACTGTAAGTTGCTCTGGATAAGAGCGTCTGCTAAATGACTAAAATGTAAATGTACTGACCAAGACCAGAAGGAGAGCACACATTACACTGGTTTTAAAGTCTCTGCACTGGCTGCCTGTCAGTTTTAGAATACATCTGAAGATTCTTCTATATGATTTTGTACCCCAATACATGTCAGACATGCTTTTGAGTTATGTACCCAGTAGGTCCCTCAGGTCCTCTGGCACTGGCCTTTTAACTATCCCAAAGCCTTGGACCAAGAGGCATGGAGAGGCAGCCTTTAGTTACTGTGCCCTCAGCCTCTGGAATAGCCTGCCAGAGAACCTGAGAGGGGCCAAAAATATGGACATATTTGAAATCAATCTTTTAACACACCTTTTAAGCTTTGCTTTTCCTTAGGGTGCTTTTTCAGTCTTTCAGTCGTTATTGTTATTCTTATGTTTTTTATCCTCTTATGTTTGGTGTGTTGTAAATATTTACCTTGTGTAGTAAATCCTGTTTTTATTTTCATAGTTTTTTATTTATGTTTTTTCCTGTGAAGCACATTGCGTTGCATCCATGTCTGCTATATAAATAAAGCTTGACTTGATTTGATTCTGTTGAGACATTTTCATTGGCCAAGTTAAGTTCGATCTGTCTTTTTTATTGTGTGCTCTGTATTTCATTTAAGATACAGTATAACCTAAGTAGGCTTGTTGTAAAATAAATCTAATTAGCCAATAGAAAGTGCCTACCCAGGCTCAGACCTCACCACACATTACTGGAACACGACTGACAAAAAACTATTAATGATATTCTGTACATAAATAAGGATACACATTCACAAGGCCACTTCAGCAGAAGCATTGGTGATTGGCCTCCACCCGTCCCCTAAGATGCATTGCTTCAGTAGGCAAAGCCCCAAGCTGCTCAGTATGACCACTTCTGTTCCTCCTACCAGCTGATTGGTTCATAGAGAATCACCCATTTTAAAGACTGGTCCATGTTTACAAACACTCCCAAGACAGGGTTCAGCCAGAGTTTACTGCCCACACACACAATCCCACCACTTCCTCCTCACAAATCTGCTCTGCTCTGGGAAGCACTCACACATTAAATGCTCAAGCACACTAGATAAATAATACCCATCTACCCATTCCACATTACATTTAGCATAAATATTGTAAGTACATAAATAAGTAGGGCCGGGACGATAGCAGTATCGCGATACTCGTATCGTAGCAAGGAAACAAAACACAAAGCGGATTTAACTTCTTCAGGAAAACAGCCCTAATGTTGGAAACAAACATTATGTTGTCATCCAGAGTCACATGTATATATTTTCCAAGCTATAGCATACAATATTTATACAGCAGGTTTTTAAAGGACCAAAGAGTACGTTCTGCTTCGTGTTTTCATTTTTGCCATGGAAGAAATATTGCGATACTGGTATCGTCCCGGCCCTATAAATAAGTACCGCTTGATATGTGTCAAGGTTCTTCATAATGCTGCTTTTTATGTTGGTGTCCAAGTGTTTGTTGAGTTTCCTAAGTAGCTTGATGTCGTTTTGTACTTGTGAAGGGCATGTTATGATCACTTGAAATCTAGTTAAGTGTTTTCCAAGGTAACATAGTGCATCTTTGTTCATTGTAACAACTCTCTTTCTATTTCTTCTACTGCCACTCAGCCTTTAACCCAACATTCCATTGGACATCATTTCAACAGACAGATTGTGCTTCAAATGCCTTACAGATATATAGAAGCCCTACATCAGGGATCATCAACTCGATTCGGGGGGCCGGAACATAATTACAATTCATTTGTTGACTGCAAAATGACCGCAAGAAGCCCAAACAGATATAATATTTGACTAAAACATAATAATTTCAAACCTTGGTTACATTTGTATACAATCACGTGTCTCTCTATTATGCGTGGGAATACTTGGGAACATATTTCCTAAATTGAAATCACTTGGAGTTGATTTCCTGGTGTTTTTACAGTCTTTTATGTCCAAAAATAAAACGTTGCTCAAAACGTTGGGGGTCGGGCCTTCCGAGTCGCGCAGTGGTCTAAGACACTGCATCGCAGTGCTAGCTGTGCCACTAGAGATCCTGGTTCAAGTCAGGCTCTGTCGCAGCCGGCCGCAACCAGGAGACCCATGGGGCGCCGCACAATTGGCCCAGCGTCGTCCAAGTTAGGGGAGGGTTTGGCCGGCAGGGATGTTCTTGTCCCATCGCGCACTAGCGACTCCTGTGGCGGGCCGGGCACAGTGCACGCTGACTCGGTCGCCAGGTGTACGGTGTTTCCTCCGACACATTGGTGCGGCTGGCTTCTGGGTTAAGCGGGCACTGTGTCAAGAAGCAGCTTGTTTGGGTTGGGTTGTGTTTCGGAGGACGCACGTCTCTCGACCTTCGCCTCTCCCGTGTCCGTACGGGAGTTGCAGCAATGGGACAAGACTGTAACTACCAATTGGATACCACGAAATTGGGCAGAAAAAGGGGGTAAAATACCAGCAAACAAAAAAACGTTGTGGGTCAAATAAAACTATATGGCCCGCGGGTCGCCAGTTGGGGAACCCTGTCTTATTTAAAGCTCTTACTGTACTCTAGTATTAAACAAGAAGATATTCGATTTAAGGAGTTCCATGGCACACAATGCTACTCTATATCACCCAACAGTTTAAACATAGAGAACTACACACTGAAACTTTAGTCTGAAGAGCATAAAGCCCCAAAGTCTCTGTAGTGACATAAGTGAGTGAGTGACGACTTGTGCTCACAAACCTGGAACATTGCAGTAATGTGTTCAGCCTTCCGCCCAATTCCTCTCGCCTTCTCTCTCTCTCTATCAATGTCACTCTCATACACAGATCACACACAGATCACATACGTATGCTCGCACACACACAAACACACACACATGCACACATGCACACACACAAATCACAAATCATCAGAGAGACCACTGGTGAAAAAACGAACATGTCATCTCACCTGCTTTGTACAGAGTTGACTGCGGCCTGCATGATGGCAGCGGCTGCCTCCTGGGCCTTGCGGTTAACGTTGCCCAGTGATGGAGGGCCCATCCCTGGGCCTGCCGGCTGGGGCATACTGGGGGAGCTGGGGGCCATGTTGGGGTAGGGACGGCTGCCCGCGCCAAGACTGCGGCCCATGGGCATGGGCTGCCCGGGACCCTGGCCGTGCATGGGGCTGCTGGCATTCATACCCAGGCTGTTGGTCATGCCAGGGCCGGGGCCGCTGTAGTTGGCACTGGGGGTCCCGCCATAGTTGGGTGGACGTGGGTAGTTACCTGAGGAGAGAGGAGACATAGAACATCTGGGAGTTAGTAGAGGCCAGTTATACTAGTTTCATGTAGTCATTTTCTCTCATTCACTCTGCATCCACTGTAGAGGAGAACCTAGAGGCCTGGCACGCAAGGATACTTTTATATACATGCTTTACGAGTCAACTGTAAGTTGCTTTAGATAAAAGTGCCTGTTAAAAAAGCGCCTGCATTATGTAGCTACGACGTCATAGCACAAGGATTATATTGTCATAGAAATTCAACGTCATATGTCAAATAGAAGCAAATGTCAGATGAAACAGCTTACTTGACACATACTACAGCATGACTTTTTTGACTCAATAGCCTCTGTAGGGTGTATCTATGTAAATGTGAATACAGTTGTTTGTTTCACTGAAGCCATTGCCATTGATATTGGCTGCAGATTTGACATCTATGGGAGGGGAGGGATACTGAATCGCCATGTGAACAATTGCACAGCTTAAGCTTGAGTTTGAGAAACACTTGAGAGCCACTGTAATCTGCAATAAAGGCTTTCTTCCTGCCCCAGCAGCCATGCAGCCGTGACGGCACAAGCCTTCCTAATGCACACTTAAACCCCTACATTTTGGCTTAACACACTCCAGAACCAGCTGGAAAAGGAGTCACAAACACAAACATTCAAGAAAACACACACACATGCATGCATGTGCACACACACCACACACACACGGAAAATGTGGTGTCCCTTTTGTGAAAGGGGCTATTTACTTTGATTTGATTAAGAGTGCTTTAGTTGGGGCTCAAAGCCTAATCCTCTGAGAATATGTCTGGAAAAGGGGATCAAGTCCCTTTAAACCTGAATGAGGAAAGTTCAATGACAATATTCCACGCATGGAACAGACTCCAAAAATGGAAATAGCTTTTGGTGTCCTCGAGCTGCTTCAGTGGAAAGACATTCCTTATGACATAAGCCTGCGAGTCCAAATCCCGGAGATGGGATTTATATCAAATCAAAATAAGTATTTCCCATGAAACTCTGCTGCTCCAGTTGAATTTGCCCAGAAGGTGTGATGAAATATAGTGTAGCAGGAGATGTAGAGAGCCATATGTGTATCTGGGGAGCCTGACTGATTTGGAACACGGTTGACACCTGTCAAGGGTTTTGGGACCTCATCGCCAACTTTCCAAAAAGGGAGCCATAAAAAAAAAAGGATGTTGTAGGACAAACACAGGAGGATATATTGAAACATGGATAGGGTGTGTGTGGATGTGTGTGTGCATGTGAGACACAATACCATTCCACTCTCTTTTCGGCAGTGACATTGTTGAGAACCATGGAAATCATCTGTCCTGTGATATCCTCCCTCTCCTCCCCATTGTACAGTACGTGCTGCAGCTGAAACGCCTGAGTCAGCGGCCGACACTGTACAGCTGCTGAACCCCAGTCACACTGGTTGGGCTCTGGCTCTGCTCCATGGCTTCTCAGTGCTCTGTTTGTATGTGTGTTGTTGTGTATCACTGAGGCCTATTTGGACACTCCGACTGGGTTTTTCCATCTTTAGCATCCAGGCTGCCATCCAGAAAAGAGCAAGAGGCAGAGCCTGTGAAGTTTCCATGAGGGCCTGGGTTTCCTAATCTACTGTGGTTAACACTTCCACAAACGTTACCATGAGAGTCGTATGGACGAGGAGGACCACATAAAAGTGGACGTGTTCTTCACAGAGTTCATCAATCATACTGTATTGACATTTAAGAGACTATATTCAGTTTAAAAGCCACGTTTAGAGGGACCAGAGATACACTTCAAGCAGCTGGTTGAGAAAAAATCTATCTTGGTTCCATTCAAATTTTGGGGTCTTTTTCAGGTGGACAAGAAGGAATTACATTCAGCTTCCCTGTGAGATGTTCTTCTTCAGCGTGAGAATAGTTCATTTCCAAGATGGCTGGTAATGTAGCTGGTGCCATGCCAGGGTGCTACTTCAGGGGAGAGTAGTGTTGCCTCTCCCTGCTCCGCTCTGCTCTCTACAGCCACTGAGGCCCATCTCTCACCCAGAATACCACTACATGATCCAGGGCTGCTCTGAGGGGCCTCTCGTCCTCCTTCAAACTTTTACACAGCACTCACACACCTAAGCATCAGCTTTATTAGCTAATTTTGCTGTTCAGGCACATTTACAAGCAAAACAGAGAGAAAAAGCAGCAGAAATATATAATTTCTCCTCCATACCTTCCCATTCTCCTGACCCAGCCCTCCCTCCCGTCTCAGGCTGCGGTCGCCTTTGGGAGGTGTGGTATTTATAACCGACAGAGAGAGGCAGAGAGAGGACTGTGGTGCGATACCAATTACATGGAAATTCCAGGCATGGTCATGCATTCTGAGGACGCTGTTGCCGAGCTGTATTTAATCTCCACACTCCTGCGGGAAAAGGAGGACTGTGACCGAACAGATTACAGACAGTGCTTCCTCAGCAGACTGGATGCAGCGTTGCTAACAACCGGCTCACCCATCCTGGCCTCGGCAGGAATCTGTGGACTCCATCACTGAGGAACGTAACGCAGATTACACAGCAGTAGTCTACAGCTGCAGGACATAGAGAATGGCCAGAGTTGCTTAGCTAACGTTAAAAACAAACTGTATAGTATGTTGCTGAACACAAACAAATGGGGGGCATGACAGCATTCTTTTGGAGAGAAGAATGATGGGTAAAAGTGAATTATTTCCTTTTCTATTATGCAGAAATTCTCTCACATTCTCCCTCTCTCCCTCCCTCTCCCCCTCCTTCCTCTCTCCCTCTCTTCCCCCTCTTTCCTCTCTCCCTCTCTTCCCCCTCCTCCCTCTCTCTTCTGGCCCGAGGCCCCAGGTAGATCCTCTCAGAGCCACCTCAGCATCTATCTCAACAGGGCATCTGTTGTGCAGCAGGGCTCCGGAGCACCGCAGGGCTCCGTACTTGGTCCAACCCATTTCCCAAAACCTCCACTGGCCCTGCAGCTCTCTGGGATTGAGCTCTCCTTTTACCAAATAAGGTATAAGGGCCCAGCAAAGCATCCAGACTCACAAACTGCTGTCCAAAGCATGGCTATTACCAGTGGGGTACTTAACCTCTTAGCGGTGGGGGTGAGAGTGGGATGTTAGCTGTGGGAGAGGCACAGCAGGCTTTTCCTTTTTTCACTGACTCTGTCTTATAGCACTCCATATAGCTCAGGTCTGTATCTACTGCATTGTACGTGGCTTATAGAGCACGTCTGCAGAGCAGCTGCGGGAACAACTGGAGGCACTTTAACAGAGCCTGGTATCAACAAACTGTACTAGATCATGCAGAAGGACTTGGGCCTCCTGTGTTTGAAAGGGAGTTCAAAGGGCGTCAACATTTTTTGTAGTTAAACATTGTACGTGGCCAACCCAGATGCTGTACCTCATTGCGTTAGTAGAGAGGAGGTAGGGGGATTTCCTTGTGCTGACCTGAAGGTTCTAGTATAATTTCCCTTGATAAAAGACAAATGCTGTAGCATTTAAGTTACACAATGAAACATGAGAGAGTTTTCATGTTCTTAGCCAGAGTACAAGCTCAGCGTGTCAGTGTGTATCAATGGCGAGACAGAAAGTGAGAGAGAGAGCGAGAGAGAGAGTGTAGAAAGAGAGTTTGTATTGGTGACACACACACACTGATGTGTGTTCAGTTGTTCACAGCCTGGGGCTTGGATCTTCTAGCAGTGCCAAGACTGGCCAAGAAAAACAGAGTGCAGGGATCAGGAACTTGGAGTGCGTTTCCATGTTGGTTTAATGGGTTAGTAATTTTGTGGCGCGGGGAGAGACGGGAAGCAGATGGAGCCGTCATTAAGAACAATGAGCAGCAGCTGCCTGGCCTGTTCACCTCAGCCCAGGCCCCAGTCAAGACAGACCAGCCTAAGCAGCCCAGCCTGAACAGACCAGCCTGAACACACCAGTCTCAACAAACCCTTTCATAACCAGGGCCCAGAGCCCACCCCGCACCCCCGCCACCAGGGCTGCAATCGCCTGGGGGATCCATGGACCCACTCCAACACACATGTTCCTCATGGGGGGTCTGTGTGTTTGTGTGTTGAGAGAGAGAGAGAATGAAGAGAGAGAGAGAGATAGAGAGAGAAGAGTGTGTGTATGTGCGTGTACTCTGTCTTTTGAGTGTATGGGGGTGGAGGGTTTGGCTTGTCACTGGCAAGAACATCCCTCCTGTCAGCTGTGCAGCGTTTCACGCTCATCCAACTCCAGCCTTTTTATATTTCAGTTTTGTTCTGCCTCAGCCACTGGCTGTCATCCCAGCTAAGTCACATTAGCACATAAGAGTGGGTGGAGAGAGACCAAATACCACATGCATTAGAGCTATTAATCAACATGAACTAATGTGAGGGTCTCAGCAATATTACAACAACACACACATGGACGGTGCCTTCATCACAGTGACACATTAAAGCACACATTACTAATACCCCATTTCCTTTGGTGCATATCCAGTGGAACTAAACACAAAAGCAGATGCAAAGATATGGGAGTGACTGCTACTTTCTAAAGCCGTGTTAGAGAACACTCAACTCTAAAAGCCAGTTTAATTGCAAAGAATTATTCTAACAATTTTTCCCACCAAGTGCTGAAATGGACTGGTGTGTTTTGGAATACTTTTTGGCTGGGGAAAAGATAGCCAGCATATCTGACAGGTGACTGGCTTAAAGTACACTTAATTCACACTACCACTTACAATTCAGTGTTTGGTCAAATTGAGTGACCACAGACTATAGCTGTGTTCGAATACCCATACTAACATACTGTATACTACATACTTAATGACTATGTACTACGTACTATATACTATTAATTCATTTTAGTATACTGTAAACGAACGGTATCCTTTCAGTTGAGCGTATTAGCGATACGCCTGTCTACCGGAAGTTGATGCTGTTGCTATGCAACCTCTTGCTAGCTTGTTAGCATAACAAATTACTAGCTAGACATTTTACGACTTTGGGTGTGTTCATAAATTCAATCTGGGAGCGTTCGTAAATTCAGAGCGTTGTCAGATTGTCCGTTCGTAAATTCAGAGCGTTCAGAGCGCACACTTGACGCTCTGGCCGAGGAGTAGGGTTGATCTGAGCTTTCTGACCTCACA
Organism: Coregonus lavaretus; assembly: GCF_964263955.1. NCBI lineage: Eukaryota > Metazoa > Chordata > Actinopteri > Salmoniformes > Salmonidae > Coregonus > Coregonus lavaretus. Next base: position 16,056,258 of record NC_140014.1, read on the forward strand.
ACGGCAGTCAAGCACCCAAGCTAACTGGCTAACTTGCTAGCTACTTCCAGACACAAATGACAGAACACCTCACTCTGACCATTTTACTCGCCCTAGCAGAGCTGGTTAGGCTGTTTTCATGTTATCCAGAGCATCGGTGACTGTAACGTTTACTGACACCGGCCATATTCAACGGGTGTTGTGAGTGTTCGTAAATTCATCAGTTATTCTGCGCTCTGGCACACTCAAACTAGAGTGCTCTGAAATCGGAGTAGCTAGCCAGAACAAATTTACGAATGCACCCGAATTAACAATGACCATTGAGAACGCACAACGACTATACCACTTAGCTAAGCTAAGAATGACGTGAATAATCAAGTCAATAAACGTTGGGTAGTTAGTTAGATAGCATATAGTTAATATACTGGCAAGTTCGATGTATTAGTAGCCAACTTGTTAGGTAGCTAGCTAACATACCGGCAGTGGCGGCTCCTGAAAAAATTATCAGGGGGGGCAATTTTTCTGATGATTTAGGTGACCTACACACATTTTAAAAAAGATATGTCCAGCAACAACATGAAGACAGGGGCAGCATATAAGTCAATACTGATATACACATTACTTGCTTCAAAAAGGCCTCATGGTTGAATTGGAAATATGTGCACCTGAGCATAATTCACAACAAGCAAGCAGGAGCTTTTGATAGAGGCTACTGAAAACATTGATGCAAGTTATTGGTAATAAGAAATTTTTATAGACTTCCATATTCTGCCCTCTTGTATAGATTTGTGAAAATGAACAGTGATAGACATTTTGCCTGAAAACAGAATTTGAAAATAATTTCTAGAAAAGGTAAACACAGCTATCTGTATGGCTTTGTAAAAATTAACAACCATATTCTGGCCAATTGTATAGATTTGTAAATATGAACAACCATATTCTGGCCAATTGTATAGATTTGTAAAAATGAACATGAACAGATTTTTTTTTTTTTAATACTTTAAAAAAAATGAAAAATAACTATTTTAAACAACATCAACTGTGAACTGATTTGGGCGTGTGTGTGTTAAAGAGACAGACAGGGAGGGACAAAGAGAGAGAGAGGCTACATTACTTGTACTGAAACTGTTCTAGCTTGCTGCATGATCAAATTCAGCTGATGCGCATAGCAATGCACGTAATGGGCATTCTTGAAATGCTTACGCACCTTTTGCTGCACACCAGCCTTCTCTCCCCTCACACTGGCTCCATCGTAAGCTTGCGCAATGAGTTTGACTTTCTCGTCGTCGGCAAAAAGACCGTTCAGTCTCTCCAAAAGCACACTGGCGATTGAGACTGAGGTTGATTCCGAGATGGGAAGGAACTCAAAAAAGCGCTCCTGCACTTTGTGGTTGCTATCTATGTACCTCAGCACAAGCACCAGCTGTCTGTGTAGAAACGTCCGTGGTCTCGTCAGCTTGGATAGCTACGAAGTTCGCCGACTTCACCTCCTCCACAATATGTTCCCTCATGACCGCTAGCATACACTCCAGTAGCTCGTTTTGAATGGTCTTTGATGTGCCCTTGAAAACTTTAGCATTTTTAAGATGGTCATCAAACACCTCATCTAATTGTGCCACAAAGTTGACAAGTCCAAGAAAAATACCAGGGTTGGTGGAGCCCTCAGTTTCATCTTTGCCTCGCAAAGCTAGCCATCTTGACAGTTGTACGTGAATTGATTGACGCTGCTACCCACTCTTTTCTTAGTTATGTTCATGGTTACTTATGTTACGTATGACGAAAGCGCGTAAGTGCAAGCCCTCCCGGAACCCATAGAGATTGTATTGAAAGCTCTGATATTTGAAAAAAATATATATTTTACATGATAGTCTATGAGAGACTCCTGGGCGATTTTCAACCTGACTGAAATCGCCCCAAAAGGGGCGGGGCCATTTGAAGCACGACTTTAGCCTGATTGGACATTTAGTGGCAGATCAGACGTCTAGATTAGAACACTGAAAACTACTGTTGCCGTGATATAATTGATTAGAAAAAAAATCCCTTCCTTTTCCCGTTTGGCAGTGCGTCGCCCATATCGCCCTAATGAACACACCGCCCCTGCATACCGGTACATACTGCTGTAATGATATGCTATGCAGTTCGTAAGGATAGCGTAACTAACAAATTGTCAGCCAACATAACGTGTAACGTAACTTATTTGAATAGTAATTACTTTATTACATTGCTCAACATTTTCTTAACATTTGTCATAATTAGTTAAAGCAATTAATTTGTATCCGCTCTTGTCGGACTTCGGCAGCATATTTTCCACCATTTTCTTAAAATCTGAAAATGTTGTGAAGCCACCCCCATTTTCGGAAGAATTGTATTATGGGCCCTAAAAGCACAGAAATAGTGTCCACTGCTTGTATACTTATTTTGGCGAACGTAGTACGACATCCGGGAACCTTTACTAACTGTTACTAACTGACCTGTTATATACACTACATGACCAAAAGTATGTGGACACCTGCTCGTCGAATATCTCATTGTCACGGACTCCGGCCGCACCAACCTGACTCATTAGGGGAGGGTCCGGGTGGGCATTCAGCCTCGGTGGCGGCTCCGGGCGCGACGTCCTCTCCCTTTCTGCCTCCCCGTTGCACCCCTGGTCCGGTCTGGACCTCGGCGCGATGCTTCCCCTCTCAGTCCTCCCACGATGCACCAAGCCCTGTCTGGACCCTGGTGTGGGAGGCCCCGACCCTGGAGAGGGATTGACGTCTGGTTCTGGAGTGGAGCCGCTGACCGGAGCTGAACTGGACCCCGGTGGAGCGGACTGCTCTGGCTATGGACTAGAGCAGCTGACCGGAGCTGGACTGGTCACCGGTGGAGCGGACTGCTCTGGCACTGGAGTGGAGCAGCTGACCGGAGCTGGACTGGGCACCGGTGTAGCGGACTGCTCTGGCACTGGAGTGGAGCAGACCGGGCTGTGGACATGCACCACTGGTCTGGTGCGAGGAACAGGCATGGGCCACACCGGGCTGGGAACACGCACCACTGGTCTGGTGCGAGGAGCAGGCCCGGGCCGTGCCGGACTGGAGACACGCACCACTGGTTTGGTGCGAGGAGCAGGCACGGACTGGGAACACGCACCACTGGTCTAGTGCGAGGAGCAGGTACGGGCCGTGCCGGACTGGGAACACGCACCACTGGTCTGGTGCGAGGAGCAGGCATGGGCCGTGCCGGACTGGAGACACGCACCACTGGTTTGGTGCGAGGAGCAGGCACGGGGCATACCGGACTGGATACACGCACCACTGGTTTGGTGCGGGGGGCAGGTACGGGGCGTACTGGGCTGGCAACACGCACCACTGGTTTGGTGCGGGGAGCAGGTACGGGGCGTACTGGGCTGGCAACACGCACCACTGGTTTGGTGCGGGGAGTAGGTACGGGGCGTACCAGGCTGGAGACACGCACCACTGGTTTGGTGCGGGGAGCAGGTATGGGCCGTACCGGTCTATGAAGGCGCACTGGCGGCACAGTGCGTAAAGCCGGCGCATAGCCTGGTGCCTGCACAGACACACTCTCCTCAAAGCAAGTGCGGGGAGCTCCGCCAGCCTCTGCTCTAAGGCCCGAGCTCTCTGCTGCTGGAGGGTTAACTCCTCTCTCAGCTCCTCCTGTTGCCTGGCCAGCTCCTCTCTCCATGCATCCACTAATTCCTTCTCCCTTTGGGCCTCCTGCAGCGCCTCCTTCTGAAGTGAGAGCTCCTGCTCCCTCTTCTCTAACAGCCCCCGTAATGTGGTGGCCTCCTCTCTCATACTGCTGATCCGCAGGTCTTGGAGGACCTCTACAATAGCGTCCTCCTCCTCCACAGTCAGCCCTTTCACGGCCTCCTGCTGCTTCGTCGACCACCCCGTGTGCCCCCCCAAATGTTTTTCTTGGGGTTGCCTCTCGGGTCTCCTTCGTCGTTTGGCATTTTGGAGTCGCCGTCTTTTCTCCCTCGCTGCCTCTGTTTGCTCCCAAGGAAGGTGATCCATACCATCCTGGATCTCCTCCCACGTCCATGATCCTTTTCCTTCCAGTATCTCCTCCCATGTCCAGGCTTTCTGCTTTTCCTGGGCACGCTGCTTGGTCCGTTGGTGGTGGGATCTTCTGTCACGTTCGTTGAGTACAGGATTGGACCAAGGTGCAGCGTGGAATGCATACATGTTTATTAACGAAGTCACACACGACAAAACAACAAACGCAATGTAACGTGAAGCTCACAATGGCTACACACAAACAAGCCAAACAAGAGTCAAGATCCCACAAGATAGGTAGGCAAAATGGCTACCTAAGTATGATCCCCAATCAGAGACAACGATCGACAGCTGCCTCTGATTGGGAACCACACCCGGCCAACATAGAAATATACAATCTAGATCTACACATAGATACCTAGATATTCACATGAAAACCTCTATCATTCACACCCTGACCAACCTAACTAAAGAATAACAGGCTTTCAAGGTCAGGGCGTGACACTCATTCCAAAATCATGGGCAGTAATATGTAGTTGGTCCCTCCTTTCCTGCTATAACAGCCTCCACTCTTCTGGGAAGGCTTTCCACTAGATGTTAGAACATTGCTGCGGGGATTTGCTTCCATTCAGCCACAAGAGCATTAGTGAGGTCGGGCACTGATGTTGGGCGATTAGGCCTGTTAGGCCTGTGTTCGATGGGGTTGAGGTCAGGGCTCTATGCAGGCCAGTCAAGTTCTTCCACACCGATCTCGACAAACCATTTCTGTATGGGCCTAGCTTTGTTCACGGGGGCATTGTCATGCTGAAACAGGAAAGGGCCTTCCCCAAACTGTTGCCACAAAGTTGGAAGCACAGACTCGTCTAGAATGTCATTGTATGCTGTAGTGTTAAGATTTCCCTTCACTGGAACTAAGGGGCCTAGCCCAAACCATGAAAAACAGTCCCAGACCATTATTCCTCCTCCACCAAACTTTACAGTTTGCACAATGCATTAGGGCAGGTAGTGTTCTCCTGGCATCCGCCAAACACAGATTCGGCCGTCGGGCTGCCAGATGGTGATGCGTGATTCACTCCAATGGCGGCGAGCTTTACACCACTCCAGCTGACGCTTGGCATTGCGCATGGTGATATTAGGCATGTGTGCGGCTGCTCGGCCATGGAAAACCATTTTATGAAGCTCCCGACGAACAGTTATTGTGCTGACATTGCTTCCAGAGGCAGTTTGGAACACGGTAGTGCACGTTGCAACCGAGGACAGACACGTTTTTTACTCGGCGGTCCCGTTATGTGAGCTTGTGTGGCCACCACTTCGTAGCTGTGCCGTTTTTGCTCCTAGACATTTTCACTTCACAATAACAGCACTTACAGTTGACCGGGGCAGCTCTAGCAGGGCAGAAATTTTATGAAATGACTTGTTGGAAAGGTGGCATCCTATGACGGTGCCACGTTGAAAGTCACTGAGCTCTTCAGTAAGGCCATTCTACTGCCAATGTTTGTCTATGGAGATTGCATGGCTGTGTGCTCGATTTTATACACCTGTCAGCAACGGGTGTGACTGAAATAGCCGAATCCACTAATTTGAAGGGGTGTCCACATACTTTTGTATATATAGTGTAAAAGTAGATAAGTATAATGAAACAACAGATGTAGTGCTCCTACCTTGGGGTCCATACTGGTTTGCCTGGGATCCTTGGGGTCCGTAGGGGCCACTGGAGCCACCCTGGGTGTAGTGTCCGGGCCCCATCCCTGGGTACATTTGTCCTCCAGGACCAGGACCAGGAGAGGGGTGAGGGGACATGGAGGGCCCCGACTGAGGTGGTGGTGCAAACTGGGAGCCAGACTGGTTTCTCTGCATATTGGACATAAAGCCTGGAACACACAGAGACAGCACTGACAACGGACTGTGCTTAAAAGTATTGCAGCCTATGTAGACACACATAAACACACACACACACACAAACACACACCTGGTTTCTGTAAAGAGTTAAAGATCCACTCTTTATGCAGGGTGAAACAGGTGACTTGACCCATCTGCTATCTCTTAACCTCCCTCTAAAGCTTTGATTGAAAACCAGACAAACATGATGGTTTTCTCCTTTGAAGGACGAACAGGGTGTAGAGGGGTGATTCTGAGAATACTATAATCCTCTATAATGTCTTTAGGTCTTTTTACTCAAAGATAGACATCAGATTGTTAGTATGGCAAGCTGGCAGTGCATTGTGTGTAAGGCCGTATATACTGATACACTGTACATCGATAGGACTGGGTAACATGGAGGCCAAGGGAACAACTGATACACACACACGCGCACACACACACAAAATCAACTACGCTGTCTGCTTTTGTGTGTGTGTGTGTTTGTGTCATCAATAATAATTTGGTGGTGCTTATATTTGTCCTGTTTCACACATGTACGTGTGTATTATAAGCATGTGTGAAATGGAAATGTGTTTTTTGTATATTCCAACTCAGAGAGTGGGGTCAACGGCGACCCTGGAGCAATTAGGTTAAGTGCCTTGCTCAAGGGCACATCAACAGATTTTTCACCTTGTCGGCTGAAAAAACGGTGTGTGTGCGTACGTGTGCAGAAAATGCACTTGCGAAATAAGACAGCAATTTAACCATGTCTGCTGTGTAATTCTAAGCTGTTCCAGGAACCGTGAGCTCTCAATTCATGGAAAAGGCTCTCAGCTCAGCTTCCCTCCACCATTCAAATTGACATTTGAAGTGATCCTCACAGGGCTTCACTATTATCACTGCAACCCATTTCATTACAATCTAAACCTGAGACCGAAGCCACAGAAAAGGTCTCCAATCTGCCTCGAATGGTAAAGGTCGCTGGCGCTGCAGCCAATCAGAAGAGATAGAGGCCTTCTCTAATATTCTGGATCAGCTTTAAATGGATTGGCTGCGCTGGGCTCGGCTTGGCTCACGCACGCATGCACACACAAACACGCACAGATCCACTAGACTGAGAGGCTATACATTGCTACAGTCCAGCTCTTTACTGAGTAGGGTTGTTAAAAGCAGGCCAGAGATGGCAAGAGTATTTGTCTTCCTCCATGTCGGCCTATTCGGCTGAGAGAGCGAGAGAGCATGTGAGGAGGCTGTGAGAGAGAGGGAGGGAGGAAGAGAGAGCGAGAGGGGAGGCCGGAAAGTGCTTAGACTGCAAGCATGGGTTTAAGGGGGACATTATTCTAATGTTTTGCTTCCATTATCGTAAGGGATTTGGAAAAACACTGTGTAAATTGCCTGGAAAAGGTATGGAGAGAGGAACATTGTGCAGACAGTTGCTAAAAGCAAATAACGCATTCAAGGATTTTTTTCCTCCCTCCCCAGCCAGGCAGGCAGTGAGTCAGAGAGCAGAGGCTCTTAGCTGGACAACAACAACAGGCAGCGATGGGAGAGAGGGCGAGAAAAAGTACATTCAACATTATTCATGGAAATGAGAGCGGCTCTTAGGAGCAGCCACTTGGACCATGGGATTTACTAATATATTCTAAACAGTATTGCAGTATGCTAACCACTGTGCTTCCAGTGTCACGTGAAACCAGAGCCGACCATTACATTTATGTTTATTTTATGTTTTATGTAAAATAAGTGTAACAGCTTTGCATTGCTCCCCACTCTCTCTCTCTCTGTCTCTCTCTCTCTCGGATCACCACTGTCTCTCTCTCTCTCTCTCTCTCTCTCTCTCTCTCTCTCTCTCTGTCTCTCTCTCTCTCTCTCTCTCTCTCTCTCTCTCTCTCTCTCTCTGTCTCTCTCTGTCTCTGTCTCTCTCTCTCTCTCTCTCGCTCTGTCTCTCTCACTCTCTCTCTGTCTCTCTCTCTCTCTGTCTCTGTCTCTCTCTCTCTCTCTCTCTCTCTCTCTCTCTCTCTCTCTCTCTCTCTCTCTCTCTCTCTCTCTCTCTCTCTCTCTCTCTCTCTCTCTCTCTGTCTCTCTCTGTCTCTCTGTCTCTCTCTGTCTCTCTCTCACTGTCTCTCACTCTCTCTCTCTCTCTCTCTCTCTCTCTCTCTCTCTCTCTCTCTCTCTCTCGCTCTCTCTCTCTCTCTCTCGCTCTCTCTCTCTCTCTCTCTCTCTCCATGTCTCTCTCTGTCAGATGTTAACTGGTCCTTGGTGAGCTGTAGAGGAGCATTAGACTCAATGTTAATGCTAGTCATCATCCTGCCTTTACACAAACCAACAGGGACAATGTTGTTTTACACTGGGCTAGTTCTATAGTAATAATCACTATTATTGAGTGTCATTTGCCTCATTCAAGAGATTAATTTTCCCCTAAACTCAATACATTATTGGCCGTTGTAGAATGTTTAGAGGAAGCCTCAATCAGGGACCATTAATTGTTTGTAATACACAGTATGTCGTCAGCCTCTGCTATCATGGCAATAACTAGCACTGCATATGCTAACTAATAGTCTTGAAAGGATCCTGCTTGATTCTACCTATCTGCTGCCTTTGATACTGTGAACCATCAGATCCTCCTCTCCACCCTCTCCGAGTTGGGCATCTCCGGCGCTGCTCACTCTTGGATTGCGTCCTACCTGACAGGTCGCTCCTACCAGGTGGTGAATCGCATCTCTGCATGTCTGGCAGACATATCAGTGTGGATGTCGGATCACCACCTCAAGCTGAACCTCGGCAAGACGGAGCTGCTCTTCCATCACGGTTGACAACTCCATTGTGTCCTCCTCCCAGAGTGCAAAGAACCTTGGCGTGACCCTGGACAACACCCTGTCGTTCTCTGCTAACATCAAAGCGGTGACCCAATCCTGCAAGTTCATGCTCTACAACATTCGCAGAGTACGACCCTACCTCACACAGAAAGTGGCACAGGTCCTAATCCAGGCACTTGTCATCTCCCGTCTGGATTACTGCAACTCGCTGTTGGCTGGGCTCACTGCCTGTGCCATTAAACCCCTACAACTCATCCAGAACGCTGCAGCCCGTCTGGTGTTCAACCTTCCCAAGTTCTCTCACGTCACCCCGCTCCTCCGCACACTCCACTGGCTTCCAGTTGAAGCTCGCATCTACTACAAAACCATGGCGCTTGCCTACGGAGCTGTGAGGGGAACGGCACCTCCGTACCTTCAGGCTCTGATCAGACCCTACACCCAAACGAGGGCACTACGTTCATCCACCTCTGGCCTGCTAGCCCAACCTACCTCTACGGAAGCACAGTTCCCGCTCAGCCCAGTCAAAGCTATTCGCTGCTCTGGCACCCCAATGGTGGAACAAGCTCCCCCACGACGCCAGGACAACGGAGTCACTGACCACCTTCCGGAGACACTTGAAACCCTACCTGGAATAGCATAATAGTAATCCTTCTACCCCCCCTTTACTACACTGTCTTTTGTCTAAACTAACACCTGACTTATTTCACCTGCTAGCACTGACTTGTTTAAAGAAATGTACTTATTGTGATCGAGATGTAGTTGTCCCTGATTGCACTGACTTTGCTCACAGCTGCTTGTTTGAAGAAGTGTACTTACTGTGATCAAGATGTGGTTGTCCCACTGGCTATCCTAAGTTGAATGCAGCAATTTTTAAGTCGCTCTGGATAAGAGCGTCTGCTTAATGACTTAAATGTAAATGTAAATATGAGAATCAACTCAGCAAGTCGGAAGTGGATCCACTTAAAAAACTCCCTAAATCCCAGAACATAGGGTTTAGTGATTGCCAGACAGTAACAGTTAAGGTTTAACCAAGAATGGTTCCCATGACCTGAGCTGACCTCTGATCCCCTCCCTGGGAACCTGCTGGTGGGGTGTTTGTTCTGTACCCGCTGAGCCATCAGTCTATTATACATCATTCACTGGATCAGAACATGCATGGCGGGAACAGGAGCAATCGGAACGTTTGACCCCCTCTAAGGAGTGTGTGTGTGTGAATGTGTGTGTGTTTGTAGTACCTGCCTGTGTGTGTGTGTGTGTGTATGTGTGTCTGTGTACACCTCCCAGTACACAATCCAAACCCCTGTACCTGCTAACAGCCAAGCTATAGAACACCCTGTACCTCTGGCCATGATGTCACGTCCTGCCTTTGTCTCCCAGTTCCCAGAGAGTGTTGGGGAACAATGCCAGCGTCACTGAGAGGGAGGCTAATGCCATCTCACTACCATAGCCAGGGCTTTAAGAGGCTTAACTCTCACTAGCTGTCCCCAGACCCCTCCGCTACTGTTCCACTCAGCCCAGATCCACAGCTCTGCTCAACACACAGGTGGGCATTAACCTAGGGCTAATCTGCAATTACCACACACACAATACACTAGAACACAGAAACATGCAAGCAAGCACACACACACATATGCATGTACACACACACACACACACACACACACTTAGTGGTCAGACTTACCCCTCTCCTGAGGCATGGGGGGCTGGGTCAAGGGGGAGTGGGGGACATCCGACATGTTGACAGATGTCTGGGGGGCCATCTGGGACCCTGTAAAGAACAGAGGAGGACAGAATACAGTGAGACACATTTGATCAGCACAAAAAGAGGGGACATGTTTTAGGGTAACACCACTCAGTAAACAGACGGAAAGTATAGGTCCAGCTGCTGTACTGTATCATCTGTGACAGTTACCTTTATTTTAATCTAATAACAAAGAAAAGTTTGGGCTGAAATTGATTCATCATCCTTTCACAAAGCCCAAGGTGAGATGAGTCAAAAACAGATAATTATTCTCAAAATTATGCCCTGAAATTACATGTTTTATTATAGAGGGATACACAGGTGAAGGATTCAGTCTCTGTCTAATTATATTTCCTTCTATCCACTTTTCCTCCTTCTCCATGGTTATTCACTTAAAAATACTTTGTCTCAGATTTACAAAAAGATAAAAGACAGACCCACATAGCATAGCAAATGAGCGTGTGTGCCTATGAAAATGTCTCATAGTACAGTGCAACATAAAACCAGTCATCACTGTGTGGATCTCTTATGGAAGCAGTGTAATTAGAGCAATCCTTATATAAACAAAGCCATTGAGGTGTATTGATCACTGATGCTCCTCCTGTACATTAGAAATACATTACAGACCAGTGGGGCTGATTTGGGGAACAGAAGATGGAAGTTTGTTGATTAATTTAACCCAGAGGAAGGTAAAACAGGTACACCTCCCTCTGCCTCATTCTAGAGTACTGAAGGTTTCAACCAATGGAGAAAAATAAAATAAGTTACAAGAACAACATTTCATTCCAGAATATGGGGAATGTGTGGGTAATGCTCTCCTCCAAACAGAACCAGAAAATGAACAGCAAATGAAAGTATATTTATATTGAACAAAAATATAAACACAACATCCAACAATTTCCAAGATTTTACTGAGTTACAGCTCATATAAGGAAATCAGTCAATTGAAATCAATTCATAAGGCCCTAATCTATGGATTTCACATGACTGGGAATACAGATATGCATCTGTTGGTCACAGATTTAAAAAAAGAAAAGTAGGAGCGTGGATCAGAAAACCAGTCAGTATCTGGTATGACCACCATTTGCCACATGCAGCGCAACACATCTCCTTCGCATAGAGTTGATAAGGCTGTTGATTGTGGCCTGTGGAATGTTGTCCCACTCCTCTGCAATGGCTGTGCGAAGTTGCTGGATATTGGCGGGAACTGGAACACGCTGTCGTACACGTCGAACCAGAGCATCCCAAATATGCTCAATGGGTGACATGTCTGGTGAGTATGCAGGCCATGGAAGAACTGGGACATTTTCAGGAATTGTGTACAGATCCTTGCGTCATGGGGATGAATGGCACGACAATGGCCTTCAGGATCTCACGGTATCTTTGTTCATTCAAATTGCCATCAATAAAATGCAATTGTGTTCGTTGTCCGTAACTAATGCCTGCCCATACCATAACCCCATTGCCACCATGGGGCACTCTGTTCACCAAGTTGACATCAGCAAACCGCTCGCCCACACAACGCCATACACGTGGTCTACGGTTGTGAGGCCAGTTGGACGTATTGCCAAATTCTCACGTTGGAGGTGGCTTATGGTAGAGAAATTAACATGAAATTCCCTGGCAACCGCTCTGGTGGACATTCCTGCAATCAGCATGCCAATTGCAAGCTCCCTCAAAACTTGAGACATCTGTGGCATTGTGTTGTGTGACAAAACTGCACATTTTAGAGTGGCATTTTATTGTCCCCAGCACAAGGTGCACTGTGCAATGAACCTGCTGTTTAATTAGCTTCTGGTTATGGCACACCTGTCAGGTGGATGGATTATCTTGGCAAAGGAGAAATGCTCAATAAAAGGGATGTAAATACATTTCTGGGATCTTTTATTTCAGCTCATGAAACATGGGACCAACACTTTACATGTTGCGTTTATATTTTTGTTCAGTGTACATGAAGCCCTATGTAGAGACCGCACTGTTCCCTGTGCTGTACGTGTGAAGAGAGAGAGAGATGTATACAGTTGAAGTGGGAAGTTTACATACACTTAGGTTGGAGTCATTAAAACTCGTTTTTCAACCACTCCACAAATTTCTTGTTAACAAACTATAGTTTTGGCAAGTCGGTTAGGACATCTACTTTGTGCATGACACAAGTAATTTTTCCAACAATTGTTTACAGACAGATTATTTCACTTATAATTCCAGTGGGTCAGAAGTTTACATACACTGAGTTGACTGTGCCTTTAAACAGCTTGGAAAATTCCAGAAAATGATGTCATGGCTTTAGAAGCTTCTGATAGGCTAATTGACATCATTTGAGTCAATTGGAGGTGTACCTGTGGATGTATTTCAAGCCCTACCTTCAAACTCAGTGCCTCTTTGCTTGACATCATGGGAAAATCAAAAGAACTCAGCCAAGACCTCAGAAAAAAATATTGTAGACCTCCACAAGTCTGATTCATCCTTGGGAGCAATTTCCAAACGCCTGAAGGTACCACGTTCATGTGTACAAACAATAGTACGCAAGTATAAACACCATGGGACCACGCAGCCGTCATACCGCTCAGGAAGGAAATGAACGTACTTTGGTGCGAAAAGTGCAAATCAATCCCAGAACAACAGCAAAGGACCTTGTGAAGATGCTGGAGGAAACAGGTACAAAAGTATCTATATCCACAGTAAAACAAGTCCTATATCGACATAACCTGAAAGGCCGCTCAGCAAGGAAGAAGCCACTGCTCCAAAACCGCCATAAAAAAGCCAGACTACGGTTTGCAACTGCACATGGGGACAAAGATCGTACTTTTTGGAGAAATGTCCTCTGGTCTGATGAAACAAAAATATAACTGTTTGGCCATAATGACCATCATTATGTTTGGAGGAAAAAGGGGGTTGCTTGCAAGCCGAAGAACACCATCCCAACCGTGAAGCACAGGGGTGGCAGCATCATGCTGTGGGGGTGCTTTGCTGCAGGAGGGACTGGTGCACTTCACAAAATAGATGGCATCATGAGGAAGGAAAATTATGTGGATATATTGAAGCAACATCTCAAGACATCAGTCAGGAAGTTAAAGCTTGGTCGCAAATGGGTCTTCCAAATGGACAATGACCCCAAGCATACTTCCAAAATTGTGGCAAAATGGCTTAAGGACAACAAAGTCAAGGTATTGGAGTGGCCATCACAAAGCCCTGACCTCAATCCTATAGAACATTTGTGGGCAGAACTGAAAAAGTGTGTGCGAGCAAGGAGGCCTACAAACCTGACTCAGTTACACCAGCTCTGTCAGGTGGAATGGGCCAAAATTCACCCAACTTATTGTGGGAAGCTTGTGGAAGGCTACCCGAAATGTTTGACCCAAGTTAAACAATTTAAAGGCAATGCTACCAAATACTAATTGAGTGTATGTAAACTTCTGACCCACTGGGAATGTGAAAGAAATAAAAGCTGAAATAAATCATTCTCTCTACTATTATTCTGACATTTCACATTCTTAAAATAAAGTGGTGATCCTAACTGACCTAAGACAGGAAATCTTTACTAGGATTAAATGTCAGGAATTGTGAAAAACTGAGTTTAAATGTATTTGGCTGAGGTGTATGTAAATGTCCGACTTCAACTGTATATATAGAGAGAGAGAGAGAGAAAGAGAGAGTGAGACAGCGAGAGAGAGAGAGAGCGAGAGAGAGAGAGAGAGAGAGAGAGAGAGAGAGAGAGAGAGAGAGAGAGAGAGAGCGAGAGAGAGAGAGAGAGAGAGAGAGAGAGAGAGAAGAGAGAGAGCAGAGAGAGAGAGAGAGAGAGAGAGAGAGAGAGAGAGAGAGAGAGAGAGAGAGAGCACTAGATGAGATGGTTGCTGTGTAGAGCAGTAAATACATGACTGGAGGTGGGAAACACTCCACGTAAACAAACCCAATTAAGTCAACATAATTACTTTGTATAAACTGCTTAAACAACATTTCCATCCACTCGCCTGCCCACACACACACACACATTAACACTTACATACACAGAGATACAGAAACACACACACACATACACACCACCACCACCACGAGTTGCTCCAGCAGCAACGCTTGGAAGAGAGAATATTCGATTAGCGAGTGTGTCCACCCCTGTTCCGGGGAGGGAGAGGAGAA